>NC_080380.1:88388249-88609731 GCF_014773155.1 Arachis stenosperma
CACAAAGAAGGTGGAACAACGCCGATGGGAGCTCCTCACCGATCTGATCACAAGGGTGAATGCAACTCTAGTAAGAGAGTTCTATGCAAATGTAGTTAGATAAGACAAGGCGGATGACTCATACACAAGTTTTGTTAGAGGGGTCATGGTGGATTTTAGTCCCATGACTATCATGAGAGTGCTGAAATTGAGAAGCATACCCTTTGAAGAGGAGAGCTATCACTCGAGAATGGACAAAAACCCCAATTATGACCAGATTATACAGGATATATGTGTGCAAGGAGCAGATTGGGAAAGAGGCCCCAAGAGGAAGCCCAAATTTATAAAAAGAGGAGATCTCCTCCCTGAGGCTAAAGGTTGGTTCGAAATTGTAAGGAGATCCATCCTCCCTGCCGGAAATAACTCAGAGGTAAACCTCAAGAGAGCAACAATGGTGCAATGTCTAATGAAGGGAGGAGAGATCAAGGCTCATGAACTCATAGCCCAAGGCATTCGGAAGCTTGCTGAGAAGAGCAATTCTGGAGGAAAGTTGGGTTACCCCAGCACTATTTTTCGTCTGTGCAAACTGGCTAGGGTGATATTTGAGGATGAAAACCCCGAGTGGATAAAGGTGGGTATTCCAATCACTTATCATCGGATGCATGCTACTGCAGCTCCACTACCTCCACGAAGGGAACGAAAAAGGCCAGCCCATCAAGCTGAAGAAGAACAATATCCACAGGAGCAAACCCCAGCCACCTTAAGCATGCATCAATTGCAAGAGGCTATTGATACCTTATGTAGGCAATGCATGGAAAATCAAGGGGGCACAAAGGGAGTTTCAAATGCAATTAATAGACCGCCAAGAAGGATCACTCTCTAGATGGATGAATCAGCAAGAGGAATGGCAAAAACAATTGATGGACCAGCAAATAGAACAAGGGTGACAATAGAGTGAATCATTCCATAACCTGAATCAGAAGCAAGATCAACAACAAGAAGCCATTCAAAGGCTAACCAACATCCAAGCACATCAAAGTGCACACATCCATGAGATGCATCGGAAACAGAGAGAACAAGCAGATCTTTTCGATGAATACAGAGAATTTTCGGAAGGTGTCTACATGAGTGAGACTGGGTATCATGTGAATACCCAAGCCAGGCTTGGGTACTTAGTCAGACAACTACCTGTTTTGCATCCTGGGATAACAAAATATGAATATGTAAAGGATGAGTTAGCACGAGTGGAGCGCGAAAGGGTAGAACAAAGTCATGAATCAGTAAGGAAGGCACTGGAGGATTGGAAAATAGCCAGAATGAATTGGATGAGAGGAAGCACAAGCGGACAAAGTAAACTTAAAGAGGGCAAGAAAGCAGAAGAACATGAGCATGCCAACAAGTGAAAGGTGGTGAAGTTCTTTCTTAGTTTACCTTTTTCAAAGCTTTAAATAAGGAAAATCATGTATGAAATAGAACATGCTTCCATGAGTAGTTTAGGATTTTCAATTCTGCATTTGAATTTCGTTGCTTAGGTTAAATGTGCTAGCTTAATGTCTTGAGTGTTCACTTTCATCTTTCTTACTTGTATGCTTGTCTCTTTAAGTTAATCAAAAAGAAAATGTTATGAAAAGAACAAGAGTGGAGTTATTTTATGAAGTGCATTCTGAATGTTTGTGGTAGGATGATTAGTAAGCTAAGTTGGTTTACCAAATAAGGAAAGAAAGCAACTATCTATCCTGAGTCCTATGTTTGAGACACACCCTTTGAGACTAACTAAACAATAAGATCCCAATAAGAAAAGAGGAAGAGCAATAAAAGTGAAAAAGAAAGAAACACAATAAGAAACAATGATAGGCACCAAGGGTTTCAAAATTGAGGCATGTGTCTGTGGTGTTTATGTACAAGGGATATACTTGGATGAATAAGCTCTTAGGGGTGACTTATCACTTGGTAACTTGGATTAACTAATCCGGGATTATCAGCTGAAAGTCTACTATCAAGAGTAACCTTTGCTACAGAACACTTAGTAACCCAAAGAGGTGCTGCACACCAAGGTCTCAAGAAAGAAAAAATAACAAACCATGTGCCTGTAGTGTGTATGTATAAGGGAAAGAGACTTGAGGAAGTAAGTCCTTAGGGGTGTCTTAACACCTAGCACCTTAAACCAACTGGTTTGGGAGTGTTGGCTGAAAGCTTATCATAAAGAGTCGCCCTCTTACAAAGCACTTAGCAAAAAGAGAAATAAACTTTGAATAAAAGAAGGAAGGATCAATAAGAAAGAAGTCTCAAAGGATGCAATCAAGAAAGTGACCAAGGAGTTGATAAAGGCTTGAAACTTAAAGGGGAGGAACCTAAGTTGCTATGCATGAAACCCCATAAATCAGGAATTCTACTTCTATTTTATCTTCTTGCTCTTTCATTTCATTCTTCTTATGCTTCAGTAATTGCTTAGGGACAAGCAAGCTTTAAGTTTGGTGTTGTGATGCCAGGGCATCTAGGCCAATTTCACTGACCTTTTCTTTACTGTTTTAGGGTAGTTTCATGCATTTTCTTAGTGAATAAGACAAGTTTTGGATGAAAATACACTCACACCTTGATTCAAGCAACTAGTGTGAACCTTGCATGATTTCATGAGAATTTTGCTAGAATTTCATGATAAATTGATGATGCATAATCTCATGACTTTGGCTAGAGCTTTGATGCACTTTAATTGCTTGATTTCAGGGCAAAGGAAGCAAGGAAGAACCACGTTAGTATTCACGTTAACCTAGTTAACGTGAACACTAACGTGGAATGGTAAAAAGCATACAACGTTAATGAGAAAAGTGATCACCAATAACGCCTGCGAAGCCATCCATAGCTCACGTTACTTGCCACGTTAACTAAGTTAACGTGGTAGTTAACGTAGAAGCAAAAGGGAACTCCAATGTTAAGAGAAAATGTGAACACCAATAACGTTTTCCTCCAATGTTAGTGGTAAAAGTGAACACCACTAACGTTGGAGAACTTGGCAATGATCCACGTTAAGAGTCACGTTAACTTAGTTAACGTGAACTCTAACGTGGAAGAGGAAAACAAAAGCCAACGTTAGTGACACTCACTTTTGTCACTAACGTTGGACCAACTAGCATTGCCTACGTTAGTGACACTCACTTTTGTTACTAACGTTGGAAGATGGCATCACTACTACGTTAAGAGCCATGTTAACTTAGTTAACGTGAGTTCTAACATAGAGAATTTGGGCATTTGGAGCGTTAGTGACAAAGGTGAGTGTCACTAACGCTCTCGAAGGTGAGACACACCCACGTTAAGAGTCACGTTAGTGGTGGACGAAATTGTGATCCATGTTCTTTTGTTTTTGTATGAAATCCTTATTATGGCATCGGTTGTTTTCACAACTCCGTTCAACTAACCAGCAAGTGTACTGGGTCGTCCAAGTAATAAACCTTACGCGAGTAAGGGTTGATCCCACAGAGATTGTTGGTATGAAGCAAGCTATGGTCACCTTGTAAATCTCAGTCAGGCAGATTAAATTTGTTTATGGTTTCGAAAATTTATAATAAGAAGAAATAATAAAAGGGATAGAATACATATGCAGATTCATTGGTGGGAATTTCAGATAAGCGAATGGAGATACTGTATGGCTCAAGAACGCCTGCTCTCCTACTGCTTCAACTCAATCCTTCTTACTCCTTTCCATGGCAAGCTGTGTATAGGGGTTCACCGTTCGACGATGGCTACTTTCAATCCTCTCGGGAAAATGGTCCTCTGTGGCTGTCACTCGCATGGCTAATCGTCTGGAGGCATCACTTGGCCGAAGGCTACATCCCATCCTCGCAGTGAAAACTACGCTCACGCACTCTATCACAGCACGGCTAATCACTGGTTGGTTCCCGCGCCTACTGGAATAGAATCCCTTGATTCTTTTGCGTTTGTCATCACGCCCAGCACTTGCAAGTCTGAAGCACGTCACAGTCATTCATTACCGGAATCCTACTCGGAATACCACAGACAAGGTTAGACTTTCCGGACTCCCAGGATCCTACTCGGAATACCACAGACAAGGTGAGACTTTCCGGATCCTCATGAATGCCGCCATCTATCTAGCTTATACCACGAAGATTCTGTTGGGGAATCTAAGAGATACACATTCAAGCTCTGTTGCATGTAGAACGGAAGTGGTTGTCAATCACACGCGTTCATAGGTGAGAATGGTGATGAGCGTCACATAATCATCACCTTCATCATGTTCTTGGGTACGAATGAATATCTTGGAATAAGAATAAGAGAGATTTGAATAAAAGGAAATAGAATTGCATTAATACTTGAGGTACAGCAGAGCTCCACACCCTTAATCTATGGTGTGCAGAAACTCCACCGTTGAAAATACATAAGTAAAAGGTTCAGGCATGGCCGAATGGCCAGCCCCCATGTGGTCACAAGACCGAATGATCAAAGATATCTAATACAATAGTTAAATGTTCTATTTATAATAAACTAGCTCCTAGGGTTTACATGAGTAAGTAATTGATGCATAAATCCACTTCCGGGGCCCACTTGGTGTATGTTTGGGCTGAGCTTGTTCAATCCACGAGCTGAGGCTTCTCTTGGAGTTGAACTCCGGGTTATGACGTGTTTTGGGCGTTCAACTCCGGATCATGACATTTTTCTGGCGTTTAACTCCAGACAGCAGCATGAACTTGGCGTTCAATGCCAAGTTACGTCGTCAATTTCCGAATAAAGTATAGACTATTATATATTGCTGGAAAGCCCTGGATGTCTACTTTCCAACGACGTTGAGAGCGCGCCAATTGGAGTTCTGTAGCTCCAGAAAATTCATTTCGAGTGCAGGGAGGTCAGATTCCAACAGCATCAGCAGTCCTTTTGTCAGCCTTTTTCAGAGTTTTGCTCAAATCCCTCAATTTCAGTCAGAATTTACCTGAAATCATAGAAAACCACACAAACTCATAGTAAAGTCCAGAAATGTGAATTTAACATAAAAACTAATGAAAACATCCCTAAAAGTAGCTTGAACTTACTAAAAACTACCTAAAAACAATGCCAAAAAGCGTATAAATTATCCGCTCATCACAATACCAAACTTAAATTGTTGCTTGTCCCCAAGCAACTGAAAATCAAATAGGATAAAAAGAAGAGAATATACTATAAATTCCAGAATATCAATGAATATTAATTGTAATTAGATGAGCGGGACTTGTAGCTTTTTGCTTCTGAACAGTTTTGGCATCTCACTTTTTCCTTTGAAGTTTAGAATGATTGGCTTCTCTAGGAACTTAGAATTTCGGATAGTGTTATTGATTCTCCTAGTTAAGTATGTTGATTCTTGAACACAGCTACTTATGAGTCTTGGCCGTGGCCCTAAGCACTTTGTTTTCCAGTATTACCACCGGATACATAAATGCCACAGACACATGACTGGGTGAACCTTTTCAGATTGTGACTCAGCTTTGCTAGAGTCCACAGTTAGTGGTGTCCAGAGCTCTTAAGCACACTCTTTTGCTTTGGATCACGACTTTAACCACTCAGTCTCAAGCTTTTCACTTGGACCTTCATGACACAAGCACATGGTTAGGGACAGCTTGATTTAGCCGCTTAGGCCTGGATTTTATTTCCTTGGGCCCTCCTATCCATTGATGCTCAAAGCCTTGGATCCTTTTTACCCTTGCCTTTTGGTTTTAAGGGCTCGTGGCTTTTTCTATTGCTCCTTCTTTTTTTTTTCACTGCTTTTTCTTGCTTCAAGAATCAATTTTATGATTTTTCAGATCATCAATAACATTTCTCTTTGTTCATCATTCTTTCAAGAGCCAACAATTTTAACATTCATAAACAACAAGATCAAAAGACATATGCACTGTTCAAGCATTCATTCAGAAAACAAAAAGTATTGTCACCACATCAATATAATTAAACTAAATTCAAGAGCTATTTTCGAAATTTATGTACTTCTTGTTCTTTTGAACTAAAACATTTTTCATTTAAGAGAGGTGAAGGATTAATGGATTTTATTCATAGCTTTAAGGCATGGTTACATACTAATGATTATGAAATAAAGACACAAAACATAGATAAACACAATATTAAAACCGAAAAGCAGAAAGAAATAAAGAACAAGGAATGAATCCACCTTTAGTGGCATTTTCTTCTTGAAGGACCAATGATGTTCTTTAGCTCTTCTATGTCCCTTCCTTGCCTTTGTTGCTCCTCCCTCATTGCTCTTTGATCTTCTCTTATTTCTTGGAGAATGATGGAGTGCTCATGATGTTCCACCCTTAATTGTTCCACATTGTGGCTCAAACCTTTTAAGGAAGTGTTGAGTTGCTCCCAATAGTTGGTTGGAGGAAAGTGCATCCCTTGAGGCATCTCAGGGATTTCTTGATGATGAGCTTCCTCATGCACCTCTTGAGAACCGTGAGGGGCTTCTCTTGCTTGCTCCATCCTCTTCTTGGTGATGGGCTTGTCCTCTTCAATGGAGATATCTCCTTCTATGATAACTCCAGCTGAGTAACATAGATGGCAAATAAGGTGAGGAAAAGCTAACCGTGCCATGGGTGAAGGCTTGTCGGCTATTTTGTAGATTTCATTGGAGATGACCTCATGAACTTCTACTTCCTCTCTAATCATGATGGCCCGATCCACAGTAACTTCAGATCGGTTGCTAGTAGGAATGATGGAGCGTTGAATGAACTCCAACCATCCTCTAGCTATAGGCTTGAGGTCCAGTCTTCTTAGTTGGACTGGCTTGTCTTTGGAGTCTCTCTTCCATTGAGCTCCTTCCACACAAATGTCCATAAGGACTTGGTCCAACCTTTGATCAAAGTTGACCCTTCTAGTGTAGGGGCGTTCATCACCTTGCATCATGGGCAAGTGGAATGCCAACCTTACATTTTCTGGACTGAAATCCTAGTATTTCCCCCGAACCATTGTGAGATAATTCTTTGGACTCGGGTTCATACCTTGATCATGGTTCCTAGTGATCCATGCATTGGCATAGAACTCTTGAACCATTAAGATTCCGACTTGTTGCATGGGGTTGGTTAAGACTTCCCAACCTCTTCTTCGGACTTCATGTCGGATCTCCGGATACTCATTTTTCTTGAGCTTGAAAGGGACCTCAGGGATCACCTTCTTCTTTGCCACAACATCATAGAAGTGGTCTTGATGGCTCTTGGAGATGAATCTTTCCATCTCCCATGACTCGGAGGTGGAAGCTTTTGTCTTTCCTTTTCCTTTTCTAGAGGATACTCCGGCCTTAGGTGCCATTGGTAATAGAAAAACAAAAAAAAGCTTATGCTTTTACTACACCAAACTTAAAATATTGCTCGCCCTCGAGCAAGGGAAGAAAGAAGAGAAGAAGAAGAAGAAGAAAATATGGTGGAGAAGGGAGAGTGATGGGTTCGGTTTAGGTGAAGAAGAAGGGGTTTGTGTTGTGTGAAAATGAAGTAGAAAGGAAGGGTATTTATAGGGAGAGTGAGGAGGTATGTTCGGCCATTTTGGGTGGGAATGGGTGGGAAATTGGTTTTGAATTTTTGAAGGTAGGTGGGGTTTGTGGGGAAGAGTGGATGGATGTGAGTGGTGAATGGGGTAATTGGGAAGAGGAATTGAGGTGATTGGTGAAAGGTGTTGGGAAGTGTGACATGGGGAAGAGTGAATTTGGATTAGGAGAGTGTGATTAGGATTAAAAGGTAAGGTGGGAATATGGTAGGTGGGGATCCTGTGGGGTCCACAGATTCTGAGGTGATCCTGTGGGGTCCACAGATCCTGAGGTGTTAAGGAATTCCATCCCTGCATCAAATAGGCATGTAAAATGCCTTTGTGCATCATTCTGGCATTTAAACGCCCATTGGTGCACATTCTGGGCGTTCAACGCCCATGTAAAGCATGTTTCTGGCGTTGAACGCCAGTTTCATGCTTGTTACTGGCGTTCAGTGCCAGTTTTTCCTCTCTGGGCACATTCCTGGCGTTCAGCGCCAGAATGTTGCTTGTTTCTGGCGTTCAGCGCCAGAATGGTGCTCTGTTCTGGCGTTGAACGCCAGCCAGATGCATCTTACTGGCGTTGAACGCCAGCCTGTGCGTCCTCCAGGGTGTGAATTTTTTCTTTTGCTGTTTTTGATTATGTTTTTAATTTTTATGATTTTTTTGTGACTCCTCATGATCATGTACCTAATAAAACACAAAATAACAATAAAATAGAATAAAATAAAATTAGATAAATAAAATTGGGTTGCCTCCCAACAAGCGCTTCTTTAATGTCAATAGCTTGACAGTAGCTCTCATGGAGCCACAAGTTGATCAGGTCAATGTTGTATAGTTGTCCACACCAAACTTAGAGTTTGGATATGGGATCTTAACACCAAACTTAGAGTTTGGTTGTGGCCTCACAACACCAAACTTAGAGTTTGACTGTGAAGGCTCTTCTTGACCCTGAACTGAGAGAAGCTCTTCATGCTTACTCTCTTCTGTCACAGAGGGATGGCCTTGTGCCTTAAACACAAGGTACTCCCCATTCAATTGAAGGACTAATTCTCCTCTGTTGACATCTATCACAGCTCCTGCTGTGGCTAAGAAAGGTCTTCCAAGGATGATGCAATCATCCTCTTCCTTCCTAGTGTCTAAGATTATGAAATCAGCAGGGATGTAAAGGCCTTCAACATTTACTAACACGTCCTCTACTATTCCATAAGCTTGTCTCAATGACTTGTCTGCCAGTTGTAATGAGAACAAGGCAGGTTGTACCTCAATGATCCCCAGCTTCTCCATTACAGAGAGTGGCATAAGATTTATCCCTGACCCCAGGTCACACAGAGCTTTTTCAAAGATCATGGTGCCTATGGTACAAGGTATTAAGAACTTGCCAGGATCTTGTTTCTTTTGAGGTAGAATTTTCTGAATCCAAGTAT
The DNA here is from genome assembly GCF_014773155.1 of Arachis stenosperma. Lineage (NCBI taxonomy): Eukaryota > Viridiplantae > Streptophyta > Magnoliopsida > Fabales > Fabaceae > Arachis > Arachis stenosperma. The sequence continues at coordinate 88,397,147 of NC_080380.1, forward strand.
CCAGTTCATTAATGAGCAAGGGAGGTTCACTTTCCCAAGTCTCATTACCAAATAATTTGGCATTCAGCTTCATGATAGCTCCTAAATATTGAGCAACTTGCTCTCCAGTCACATCTTCATCCTCTTCAGAGGAAGAATAGTCTTCAGAGCTCATGAATGGCAGAAGGAGATTTAATGGAATCTCTATGGTCTCTGTATGAGCCTCAGATTCCTTTGGATCCTTAATAGGAAACTCCTTCTTGCTTGAGGAACGTCCCAGGAGGTCTTCCTTACTAGGATTTTCGTCCTCCTCCTCCCTTGTGCATTCGGCCATATTGACTATGTCAATGGCTTTGCACTCTCCTTTTGGATTTTCTTCTGTATTGCTTGGGAGAATACTGGGAGGAGTTTCAATGACTTTCTTACTCAGCTGGCCCACTTGTGCCTCCAGATTTCTAATGGAGGATCTTGTTTCACTCATGAAACTGAAAGTGGCCTTTGACAGATCAGAGACTATATTAGCCAGATTAGAAGTATTTTGTTCAGAAGTCTCTGTCTGTTGCTGAGAAGATGATGGATATGGCTTACTATTGTTCAGCCTGTTGCGTCCACCATTGTTAAAGCCTTGTCGAGGCTTTTGCTGATCCTTCCATGAGAAATTTGGATGATTTCTCCATGATGAGTTATAGGTGTTTCCATAAGGTTCACCCATGTAATTAACCTCTGCCATGGCAGGGTTCTCAGGATCATAAGCTTCTTCAGAAGCTGCCTCTCTAGTACTATTGGATGCATGTTGCCATCCATTCAGATTTTGAGAGATCATGTTGACCTGTTGAGTCAACACTTTGTTCTGAGCCAATATGGCATTCAGAGTATCAATTTCAAGAACTCCTTTCTTCTGAGGTATCCCATTGTTCACGGAATTCCTCTCAGAAGTGTACATGAACTGGTTATTTGCAACCATGTAAATGAGTTCTTGAGCCTCTTCAGGCATTTTCTTCAGGTGAATAGATCCACCTGCAGAATGGTCCAATGACATTTTTGAAAATTCAGAGAGACCATAATAGAATATATCTAAAATGGTCCATTCTGAAAACATGTCAGATGGACATCTTTTGGTCAGCTGCTTGCATCTTTCCCAAGCTTCATAGAGGGATTCACCATCTTTTTGTTTGAAGGTTTGAACATCCACTCTCAGCTTGCTCAGCTTTTGAGGAGGAAAGAATTTGTCCAAGAAGGCAGTGACCAGCTTATCCCATGAGTCCAGGCTATCCTTGGGTTGTGAATCCAACCATATTCTAGCTCTGTCTCTTACAGCAAAAGGGAAAAGCATGAGTCTGTAGACTTCAGGATCAACTCCATTCGTCTTTACAGTCTCACAGATCTGCAAGAACTCAGTTAAAAACTGATAAGGATCTTCAGATGGAAGTCCATAAAACTTGCAGTTTTGTTGCATTAAAGCAACTAGTTGAGGCTTAAGCTCAAAGTTATTGGCTCCAATGGCAGGAATGGAGATGCTTCTTCCATCAAACTTGGACGTTGGCTTTGTGAAGTCACCAAGCATTCTCCTTGCATTATTATTATTTTCGGCTGCCATCTCCTTCTCTTGTTCGAAAATTTCTGAAAGGTTGTTTCTGGATTGTTGTAATTTAGCTTCTCTTAATTTTCTCTTCAGAGTCCTTTCAGGTTCTGGATCAATTTCAACAAGAGTGCCTTTATCCTTGTTCCTGCTCATATGAAAGAGAAGAAAACAAGAAAAGAAAGAGGAATCCTCTATGTCACAGTATAGAGATTCCTTTATGTTAGTAGAAGAAGAAAGGGGTAGAAGAATGAAAAATGAGATTCGGATTTTTGGATGAAGAGAGGTGAAGAGAAGTGTTAGTAATTAAATAATTAAATAGAAGAAGAAAAGAGGAGGGAGATTTCGAAAATAATTTTTGAAAAGGGGTTAGTGATTTTCGAAATTTAGAGATAAAATGTAATTAAAATTAAAACATGAAACAATTAATTAATTAAAAAGAATGTTTGAAAAAGGGATGAGATATTTTCGAAAATTAGAGAGGGAAAAGTAGTTAGGTGGTTTTGAAAACGATAAGAAACAAACAAGAAGTTAGTTAGTTGATTGAAAAAGATTTGAAATCAAAATTGAAAAAGGTAAGAAGATAGTAAGTTAGATAAGATATTTTGAAATCAAATTTTGAAAAAGATAAAATTTTTGAAAAAGATAAAATAAAAGATAAAAAGATTTAATTCAAAAAATTTTAAAATTATTTACTTCACTAACAAGAAACTACAAGATAAGATTCTAGAACTTAAAGATTGAACCTTTCTTAACAAGAAAGTAACCAACTTCAAATTTTTTAACCAATCACATTAATTATTAGTGAATTTTCGAAAATTAGATGTAAAGATAAGGAAAAGATTTTGAAAATAATTTGAAAAATGTTTTTGAAATTTTCGAAAAATAGAAAAAATGAAAAAGATATGATTTTTGAAAAAGATTTTAAAAAGATAAGATTTTTAAAATTGAAATTTTGACTTGACTTGTAAGAAACAACTAATTTTTAAAAATTTTTTACCAAGTCAACCCAAAATTTCGAAAATTTGGAGGGAAATAAGGAAAAGATATTTTTTTTATTTTTGAATTTTTAATTATGAGAGAGAAAAACAACAAAAATACTCAATGCATGAAATTTTTAGATCAAAACCATGAATGCATGCAAGAATGCTATGAATGTCAAGATGAACACCAAGAACACTTTGAAGATCATGATGAACATCAAGAACACATTTTTGAAAAATTTTTGATGCAAAGAAAACATGCAAGACACCAAACTTAGAAATCTTTAATGCATGGACTCTAACAAACGAAAAATGCATATGAAAAACAACAAACAACACAAAACAAGAAAACATCAAGATCAAACAAGAGGACTTATCAAGAACAACTTGAAGATCATGAAGAACACTATGAATGCATGGGATTTTCGAAAAAAATGCAAGAAAAATTTTTAAAGCATGCAATTGACACCAAACTTAAAAATTGACTCAAGACTCAAACAAAAAACACAAAATAAATTTTTTATTTTTATGATTTTATGAATTTTTATTAATTTTTATTAATTTTTTCGAAAATAAAGTTTAGAAAAACGAAAAATAAAAGAAAAATTTTGAAAAAGATTTTTGAAAAGAAAATTACCTAATCTGAGCAACAAGATGAACCGTCAGTTGTCTATACTCGAACAATCCCCGGCAACGGCGCCAAAAACTTGGTGTTGTTGCCGGATTAAAAACTTGGCACCATTGTGGGTTGGAAACAATTGTTTAAATTGTTGTTCGAAATTGATTGTTCCCCGGCAACGGCGCCAAAAACTTGGTGGACGAAATTGTGATCCATGTTCTTTTGTTTTTGTATGAAATCCTTATTATGGCATCGGTTGTTTTCACAAATCCGTTCAACTAACCAGCAAGTGTACTGGGTCGTCCAAGTAATAAACCTTACGCGAGTAAGGGTCGATCCCACAGAGATTGTTGGTATGAAGCAAGCTATGGTCACCTTGTAAATCTCAGTCAGGCAGATTAAATTTGTTTATGGTTTCGAAAATTTATAATAAGAAGAAATAATAAAAGGGATAGAATACTTATGCAGATTCATTGGTGAGAATTTCAGATAAGCGAATGGAGATACTGTATGGCTCAAGAACGCCTGCTCTCCTACTGCTTCAACTCAATCCTTCTTACTCCTTTCCATGGCAAGCTGTGTATAGGAGTTCACCGTTCGACGATGGCTACTTTCAATCCTCTCGGGAAAATGGTCCTCTGCGGCTGTCACTCGCATGGCAAATCGTCTGGAGGCATCACCTGGCCGAAGGCTACATCCCATCCTCGCAGTGAAAACTACGCTCACGCACTCTGTCACAGCACGGCTAATCACTGGTTGGTTCCCGTGCCTACTGGAATAGAATCCCTTGATTCTTTTGCGTTTGTCATCACGCCCAGCACTTGCAAGTCTGAAGCACGTCACAGTCATTCATTACCGGAATCCTACTCGGAATACCACAGACAAGGTTAGACTTTCCGGACTCCCAGGATCCTACTCGGAATACCACAGACAAGGTGAGACTTTCCGGATCCTCATGAATGCCGCCATCTATCTAGCTTATACCACGAAGATTCTGTTGGGGAATCTAAGAGATACACATTCAAGCTCTGTTGCATGTAGAACGGAAGTGGTTGTCAATCACACGCGTTCATAGGTGAGAATGGTGATGAGCGTCACATAATCATCACCTTCATCATGTTCTTGGGTACGAATGAATATCTTGGAATAAGAATAAGAGAGATTTGAATAAAAGGAAATAGAATTGCATTAATACTTGAGGTACAGCAGAGCTCCACACCCTTAATCTATGGTGTGCAGAAACTCCACCATTGAAAATACATAAGTAAAAGGTTCAGGCATGGCCGAATGGCCAGCCCCCATGTGGTCACAAGACCGAATGATCAAAGATATCTAATACAATAGTTAAATGTTCTATTTATAATAAACTATCTCCTAGGGTTTACATGAGTAAGTAATTGATGCATAAATCCACTTCCGGGGCCCACTTGGTGTATGTTTGGGCTGATCTTGTTCAATCCACGAGCTGAGGCTTCTCTTGGAGTTGAACTCCGGGTTATGACGTGTTTTGGGCGTTCAACTCCGGATCATGACGTTTTTCTGGCGTTTAACTCCAGACAGCAGCATGAACTTGGCGTTCAACGCCATGTTACGTCATCAATTTCCGAATAAAGTATGGACTATTATGTATTGCGGGAAAGCCCTAGATGTCTACTTTCCAACGCCGTTGAGAGCGCGCCAATTGGAGTTCTGTAGCTCTAGAAAATCCATTTCGAGTGCAGGGAGGTCAGATTCCAACAGCATCAGTAGTCCTTTTGTCAGCCTTTTTCAGAGTTTTGCTCAAATCCCTCAATTTCAGTCAGAATTTACCTGAAATCATAGAAAAACACACAAACTCATAGTAAAGTCCAGAAATGTGAATTTAACATAAAAACTAATGAAAACATCCCTAAAAGTAGCTTGAACTTACTAAAAACTACCTAAAAACAATGCCAAAAAGCGTATAAATTATCCGCTCATCAGTTAGCTACACTAACGTAACAAAAGGCACCAAGCAAAGTTAATGGGAAAAGTGATTCCCAATAATGTTGGCGAAAAATTGAGAAGGCAACGTTAGTGGTCACGTTAAGACCAATAACGTTGGAGTTAATGTGGGTACATAAGGGTGGAACGTTAGTGGAAAAACTAAATGCCACTAACGTTCTCGAACCCACAATGGCACTCAACGTTAATCTCACTAAATACCCAAGCCTAATTCATATTTCTCTGCAAGCTGGGCCCACTAAAGATGAGAACTGCTTCAACTCAATATCCAAAGCCCACATCCAAGACTTGAAGAACTCACTAGAAGATCAAGAGGAGTAGTATATATAGGAGTAGTTTTGAACTATAGAGGAGCTTGGCACTTTCGGGAACTACTCTCTATAGATTTACTTTTCTGCACTTTTAGCATGGATTCTTCTTTTCTGCCATTTTTCATTTTTAGAGCTATGAACAACTAAACCCCTTTCATTGGGTTAGGGAGCTCTGTTGTAATTTGATGGATCAATTATAGTTTTCATTCTTCTTCTTCTTTCTTTTCTCTTGATCTTACTAGAAAGCTTTCAATCTTAATTCAATTGGTTAGTTATCTTGGAAAAGAAACTCTCCATAATTGGATCTCCTTTGAGCCTTGGAAAAGGGATGAGGAGATCATGCTAGAAATGCTTTCTCATGTTGGACCAAATTAGGGTTTGGGCGGATATAGTGACATGTAATCCTCCCAACACTTTGATTTGGAAATACATGTGGTATAATTAGTGACCACACTTCATCTCTTCCCATGAGCAATTAAATCAAGGAATTGGGTAATTGTTCAAGCTTAGAGAGATTGGATTGCCAAGGAATTGGGATCCAATCACTTAAGATTGCCAAGGAGATCAATGAATGCATTGATTGAGGAAGAGATGAGAATGAACTTGATCCGGAGAATGCAACATCTCCTGAACCCAATGATTACCCCATTTCTGATCTTACCCATTCTCTTTACTTTCTGTCATTTATTTTCATGCTCATTACCCCAAATCCCCATTTAAGATTCTGTACTTTAATTTCTGTTATTTACTTTCCAGTCATTTAAATTTTTGCAAGTTCTCAATCTAAATTCTGTTTAGCTCAACTAGCATATTCTTCTAACTAAAGTTGCTTGACCAATCAATCCTTGTGGGACTCGACCTCACTCTATTGTGAGTTTTACTTGATGACAATTTGGTATACTTGCCGAAGGGAAATTTGTTGAGAGACAAGTTTTCATGCATCAATTACCTTGATTGAATTGAAAGAGAGTAGAAGAAACAAAAGTAGATCTACAACAAAATATAAGAACAACATAAACGAGATTACTACAAAAGAATGGAAGAAGAATGAATGTAACTACAAGGAATTAAGAAGATAGAAGTAGAAGAAGATGATTCTAAATCTAGATCTAAGAACTAAACCTAATCCTAATCCTAATTCTAGAGAGAAGTGAGAGCTTCTCTCTCTAAAACTACTTCTAACTACTTCTAAAACTAAACTATGACTAATGGTGACAAGTATGTTGATTTCCCTTCAATCTTTAGCTTAAATAGCATTAGAAATGAGTTGGATTGGGCCCACAAGGCTTCTAAAATCGCTGGCCACGAGTTGCATTAAGTGGATCATGTGCCACCATCAGCGTATCCACGTACCATGCGCGTGCGCGCCCCTATGCGCGATGCAACTATGGCAATCTTATATCGTTTTGAAGCCCCGGATGTTAGCTTTCCAACCCAACTAGAACCGTATCATTTGGACCTTTGTAGCTCAAGTTATGGTCTATTAAGTACGAAGAGGTCTACTTGACAGCTTTTGCGATTCCTACATTTCTTCATGAGTTCTCCATTTTTACATGCTTTTCCTTCATTCCCTTAATCTAATCTTTGCCTCCTAATTCTGAAATCACTTAACAAACATATCAAGGCATCTAATGGAATCAAGGTGAATTAAATTTAGCTATTTTAAGACCTAAAAAGCATGTTTTCACTCTTAAGCAAAAAGGGGAAGTTATAAAACCATGCTATTTCAATGGATAAATGTGGGTAAAAGGTTATAAAATTCCCTAAATCAAGCACAAGATAAACCCTACAAATGGGGTTTATCAAGCAGCAGCAATAGTGCTACAATAGATTACAAGCATATGCCCCTAGCTAATAAATGAACAAATTACAAGCCTTAAAAGTTGAAAGTTAAAAGTCAAACTTGCATTCCATTTATTATGCTTCGGTTACAGGGTATCCCTATATGTATTAGTACACTTTCAATTAGAATCATAGGATATGATATATAGCTAAAGAGCAACCCTAAAGGGACTCTCCGAATGCAGAACAATGCTCATTAGAATTGAAATTATGAGATCAATTTAAAAAAACTTAGCTAATTGTAAAAACTAAAGTAATTAAATTCTTGTGGTTTCTTTGCAGACATAGGGATAAAAGCCTATCAGACAAGTCTCTTATAAGTATTTATTCATATAATAATGAAAAATATATAAAAATGCATAGCTTGATTAAAAAAATGTGTTGGAAAATCATTCATGAAGAGTCTAGCAAAAATTACAGTCAACAAACAAGACTATGGAACGCCGAAGAAGTTTGCAATATATTCCAACATGAAAGAGTAAGAAAATCATGCTTAAATGGTTTTGCCTTCAAGATAAGTGTATGTATATATGTATGTATCAAAATATTGCTCTATGTATCAAAGTATTGCTTACAGAGTACTAACATTGTATTGCAATGCTGATCAATTTTATAGGATAAAATTCATGGAGTTGAAAGCATGATTGTGGATATGATTCAAATTACAATAGATCCACGTATAATCATTATTGCATTAAGAAAGATGCCAAAGTTAAGGTTGGATGCTTTAAGAGAAAATATCAACACAGATCTTGAACGCAACAGAGTGTTTGTAGAAAAGAAAAGAAAAAAACTTACTTGGAATACTCAATGGAGTGAGTGAGTGCTGACACGAAGAGCTTTGAAGGCTTTGTACACCAGGTCCGTGAAGCTGGCGATTCGCAGATTTGGGGAGAGCTTTGAGGCTTCCACAATGATGACATGAATGGGGACGGGTTTAAGGCTCGAGACAAGATCTAGGATGACCCAACGGACGCCAATGACGGACGGTGGTCAAAGTGGAGCTGATGCCTAACTTCATGGGTTGGAGCAAGACGACAACGGACAATGGGCTTCGAAGCTGGTGACCGGTGACTGGGTTTTGCATGACGAGAGAGGGGAGGAGGGTGCGTGGCTGGGCAGGAAAGAAGGCTTGGCCAGTTCTCTTATTATTTTTAACCCTAACTTAGGAACTTATGAGCTGAAGGATTGGGGAAATTTGAGGGGAACTTACGAGGGAATGGGGAAAGTTGGGGGATGAGGGATTTTGGTTGGGAGGAGGGAGGGTGTTTGCATGACGTCGTTTGGGTAAAGAAAATGTGGATGCATGTTGCAGTCCATTCAGATTCTGAGAGATCATGTTGACCTGTTGAGTCAACACTTTGTTCTGAGCCAATATGGCATTCAGAGCATCAATTTCAAGAACTCCTTTCTTCTGAGGTACCCCATTGTTCACGGAATTCCTCTCAGAAGTGTACATGAACTGGTTGTTTGCAACCATGTCAATGAGTTCTTGAGCCTCTTCAGGCGTTTTCTTCAGGTGAATAGATCCACCTGCAGAGTGGTCCAATGACATTTTCGAAAATTCAGAGAGACCATAATAGAATATATCTAATATGGTCCATTCAGAAAACATGTCAGATGGACATCTCTTGGTCAGCTGCTTGTATCTTTCCCAAGCTTCATAGAGGGATTCACCATCTTTTTGTTTGAAGGTTTGAACATCCACTCTCAGCTTGCTCAGCTTTTGAGGAGGAAAGAACTTGTCTAAGAATGCAGTGACAAGCTTATCCCATGAGTCCAGGCTATCCTTGGGTTGTGAATCCAACCATACTCTAGCTCTGTCTCTTACAGCAAAAGGGAAAAGCAAGAGTCTGTAGACTTCAGGATTAACTCCATTTGTCTTTACAGTGTCACAGATCTGCAAGAACTCAGTTAAAAACTGATAAGGATCTTCAGATGGAAGTCCATAAAACTTGCAGTTTTGTTGCATTAATGCAACTAGTTGAGGCTTAAGCTCAAAGTTATTGGCTCCTATGGCAGGAATGGAGATGCTTCTTCCATCAAACTTGGATGTTGGCTTAGTGAAGTCACCAAGCATTCTCCTTGCATTATTATCATTATTTTCGGCCATCTCTTCCTCTTGTTCGAAATTTTCTAAAAGGTTGCTTCTGGATTGTTGTAATTTAGCTTCTTTTAATTTTCTCTTCAGAGTCCTTTCAGGTTCTGGATCAACTTCAACAAGAGTGCCTTTGTCCCTGTTCCTGCTCATATGAAAGAAAAGGGAACACAAAAAAGAAAGAAGGAATCCTCTATGTCACAGTATAGAGATTCCTTTATGTTAGTAGAAAAAGAAAGGGGTAGAAGAAGAGGAATGGATTCGGATTTTTGATGAAGAGGGGTGAAGAGAATTGTTAGTAATTAAATAATTAAATAGAATAAGAAAAGAGAAGAGGAATTTCGAAAATAATGTTTGAAAAGGGGTTAGAGATTTTCGAAAATTAGAGATAAAATGTAATTAAAATTAAAACATGAAACAATTAATTAATTAAAAAGAATTTTTGAAAAAGAGGGAGATATTTTCGAAAATAGGAAAGAGAAAAGTAGTTAAGTGGTTTTGAAAAAGATAAGAAACAAACAAAAAGTTAGTTAGTTGATTGAAAAAGATTTGAAATCAAAATTGAAAAAGATAAGAAGATAGTAAGTTAGATAAGATATTTTAAAATCAAATTTTGAAAAAGATAAAATTTTAAAAAAAGAATAAGATAAAGAGATAAGATAAAAGTTTTAGGAAAAAGATATTTTGAAAAAGATTTATTTTTTTAAAAAAACTTAACTAACAAGAAACTACAAGATAAGATTCTAGAACTTAAAGATTGAACCTTTCTTAACAAGAAAGTAACAAACTTCAAATTTTTGAACCAATCACATTAATTGTTAGCTAATTTTCGAAAATTACATATAAAGATAAGAAAAAGATTTTAAAAAATAATTTTGAAAAAATATTTTTGAAATTTTCGAAAATAATAAAAAATTTTGAAAAAGATATGATTTTGAAAAAGATTTTGAAAAGATAAGATTTTTTTAAAATTGAAATTTTGACTTGACTTGTAAGAAACAACTAATTTTGAAAATTTTTGACCAAGTCAACCCAAAATTTCGAAAATTTGGAGGAAAATAAGGAAAAGATATTTTTGATTTTTAAATTTTTAAAGAAAAACACAAAAATGACCCAAAACATGAAAATTTTGGATCAAGACACAAGATGCATGCAAGAATGCTATGAATGTCAAGATGAACACCAAGAACACTATGAAGATCATGATGAACATCAAGAACATAATTTTGAAAAATTTTTGATGCAAAGGAAACATACAAGACACCAAACTTAGAAATCTTTAATGCATGGAAAATATGAATGCAAAAGTGCACAAGAAAAACAACAAAAGACACAAAACAAGAAATCATCAAGATCAAACAAGAGGACTTATCAAGAACAACTTGAAGATCATGAAGAACACTATGAATGCATGAATTTTCGAAAAATATGCAAGAAAAAATTTTAAAAGCATGCAATTGACACCAAACTTAAAAATTAACACAAGACTCAAACAAGAAACACAAAATATTTTTGGATTTTATGATTTTCTAATTTTTTTTTTTGGATTTTTATTAATTATTTTCGAAAATAATGTTTAAAAACACGAAAAATAAAAAGAAAAATTTTGAAAAAGATTTTTGAAAAGAAAATTACCTAATCTGAGCAACAAGATGAACCGTCAGTTGTCCATACTCGAACAATCCCCGGCAACGGCGCCAAAAACTTGGTGGACGAAATTGTGATTCAAATTCTTGTATCATTTGTGATCAATGTTCTAATTATGACTCTGGTGGAATTCACAACTCCGTTCAACTAACCAGCAAGTGTACTGGGTCGTCCAAGTAATAACCTTACGTGAGTAAGGGTCGAATCCACAGAGATTGTTGGTATGAAGCAAGCTATGGTCATCTTGTAAATCTCAGTTAGAGAGATTAAAGGGGAATTGTGATTATGGAATAATAAATAAAAAGGAATAATAAAAGGGATAGAGATACTTATGCAGATTCATTGGTAGGAATTTCAGATAAGCGGAATGGAGATGCTGTAGAGCTCTAGGACGCCTGCTCTCCTATTCCTTCTACCCAATCCTTCTTACTCCTTTCCATGGCAAGCTTTGTATAGGGGTTCACTATCAGCTGTGGCTACTTTCATTCCTCTCGGGGAAATAACCTGTACGGCTGTCACTCGCACAGCTAACCAGTCTGGAGGCATCACCCATGGTTGATAGCTACATCCCATCCTCGCAGTGAAAGCTAATGCACGCACTCTGTCACAGTACGGCCAATCACCGGTTGGTTCCCGCTCCTACTGGAATAGAATCCCTCTTTTGCGTTTGTCACTAACGCCCAGCAGGTTAAAGTTTGAAGCACGTCACAGTCATTCATGAACGGAATCCTACTCGGAATACCACAGACAAGGTGAGACTTTCCGGATTCCCAGGATCCTACTCGGAACACCACAGACAAGGTTGGACTTTCCGGATCCAGATGAATGCCGCCATCTATCTAGCTTATACCACGAAGATTCTGTTGGGGAATCTAAGAGATACACATTCAAGCTTGTGTTGCATGTAGAACGTAAGTGGTTGTCAATCACGCGCGCTCATAAGTGAGAATGATGATGAGAGTTATTAGCTCATCACATTCATCATATTCTTGGGTACGAATGAATATCTTGGAATAAGAATAAGATAGAGAATTGAATAAAAGAAAATAGAACTTCATTAATCTTTGAGGTACAGCAGAGCTCCACACCCTTAATCTATGGTGTGCAGAAACTCCACCGTTGAAAATACATAAGTAAAAGAAGGTTCAGGCATGGCCGAATGGCCAGCCCTCTCCACGTGATCAATGATCTCCTAAGATGAAGAATAATACAGAACTGAGATCAAAAGATGTCTACTACATTAGTAAATCATCCTATTTATAATAAACTAGCTCCTAGGGTTTACATGAGTAAGTAATTGATGCATAAATCCACTTCCGGGGCCCACTTGGTGTGTGCTTGGGCTGAGCTTGATCTATCCACGAGCAGAGGCTTCTCTTGGAGTTGAATTTCGAGTTATGATGTGCTTTGGGCGTTCAACTCCGGATTATGACGTTTTTCTGGCGTTTAACTCCAGAAAGGAGCGTGTACTTGGCGTTCAACGCCAAGTTGCGTCGTCATTCTTCGAATAAAGTATGGACTATTATATATTGCTGGAAAGCCCTGGATGTCTACTTTCCAACGCCGTTGAGAGCGCGCCAATTGGAGTTCTGTAGCTCCAGAAAATCCATTTCGAGTGCAGGGAGGTCAGAATCCAACAGCATCAGCAGTCCTTTTGTCAGCCTTTTTCAGAGTTTTGCTCAAATCCCTCAATTTCAGTCAGAATTTACCTGAAATCACAGAAAAACACACAAACTCATAGTAAAGTCCAGAAATGTGAATTTAACATAAAAACTAAGGAAAACATCCCTAAAAGTAGCTCAAACTTACTAAAAACTATATAAAAACAATGCCAAAAAGCGTATAAATTATCCGCTCATCACAACACCAAACTTAAATTGTTGCTTGTCCCCAAGCAACTGAAAATCAAATAGGATAAAAAGAAGAGAATATACTATAAAGTCCAAAATATCAATGAATATTAATTTAATTACATGAGCGGGACTTGTAGCTTTTTGCTTCTGAACAGTTTTGGCATCTCACTTTTTCCTTTGAAGTTCAGAGTGATTGGCTTCTCTAGGAACTTAGAATTTCGGATAGTGTTATTGATTTTCCTAGTTAAGCATGTTGATTCTTGAACACAGCTACTTATGAGTCTTGGCTGTGGCCCTAAGCATTTTGTCTTCCAGTATTACCACCGGATACACAAATGCCACAGACACATAACTGAGTGAACCTTTTCAGATTGTGACTTAGCTTTGCTAAAGTCCCCAGTTAGTGGTGTCCAGAGCTCTTAAGCACACTCTTTTGCTTGGGATCACGACTTTAACCATTCAGTCTCAAGCTTTTCACTTGGACCTTCATGACACAAGCACATGGTTAGGGACAGCTTTGATTTAGCCGCTTAGGCCTGGATTTATTTTCCTTGGGCCCTCCTATCCATTGATGCTCAAAGCCTTGGATCCTTTTTACCCTTGCCTTTTGGTTTTAAGGGCTATTGGCTTTTTCTACTGCTCCTTCTTTTTTTTTTTTTTCACTGCTTTTTCTTGCTTCAAGAATCAATTCCATGAATTTTTCAGATCATCAATAACATTTCTCTTTGTTCATCATTCTTTCAAGAACCAACAATTTTAACACTCATAAACAACAAGATCCAAAGACATATGCACTGTTCATTCATTCATTTAGAAAACAAAAGCATTGTCACCACATCAAAATAATTAAACTAAATTCAATAATAATTTCGAAAATTATGTACTTCTTGTTCTTTTGAATTAAAACATTTTTCTTTTAAGAGAGGTGAAGGACTAATGGATTTTATTCATAGCTTTAAGGCATGGTTACATACTAATGATCATGAAATAAAGACACAAAACATAGATAAACACAATAATTAAAAACCGAAAACAGAAAGAAATAAAGAACAAGGAATGAATCCACCTCTTAGTGGCGTCTTCTTCTTGAAGGACCAATGATGTTCTTCAACTCTTCTATGTCCCTTCCTTGCCTTTGTTGCTCCTCCCTCATTGCTCTTTGATCTTCTCTTATTTCTTGGAGAGTGAGGGCGTGTTCATGGTGTTCCACATTATGGCTCAAATCTTCCAAGGAGGTATTAAGTTGCTCCCAATAGTTGTTGGGAGGAAAGTGCATTTGAGGCATTTGTTGATGGTGAACCTCCTCTTGTTCTCCTTGAGGGCCGTGAGGAACTTCCCTTGTTTGCTCCATCCTTTTCTTGGTGATGGGCTTGTCTTCTTCAATGGAGACATCTCCATCTATGATAACTCCGGCTGAATAACATAGATGGCATATGAGGTGGGGGAAGGCTAGCCGTGCCATGTATGAAGGCTTGTCAGCTATTTTGTAGAGTTCATTGGATATGACTTCATGAACCTCTACTTCTTCACCAATCATGATGCTATGAACCATGATGGCCCGATCCACAGTAACTTCAGATCGGTTGCTTGTAGGGATGATGGATCTTTGAATGAACTCCAACCATCCTCTAGCTACAGGCTTGAGGTCCAGTCTTCTTAGTTGGACTGGCTTGCCTTTGGAGTCTACTCTCCATTGGGCGCCTTCCACACAAATGTCCCTAAGGACTTGGTCCAACCTTTGATCAAAGTTGACCCTTCTAGTGTAGGGGTGTTCATCACCTTGCATCATAGGCAAATGAAATGCCAACCTCACATTCTCTGGGCTAAAATCCAAGTATTTCCCCCTAACCATGGTGATATAGTTTTTCGGACTTGGGTTCATACCTTGGTTATGGTTTCTAGTGATCCATGCATTGGCATAGAACTCTTGAACCATTAAAATTCCAACTTGTTGTATGGGGTTGGCTATGACTTCCCAACCTCTTCTTTGAATTTCAAGTCGGATTTCCGGATACTCATTCTTCTTGAGTTTGAAAGGGACCTCATGGATCACTTTCTTCTTTGCCACAACATCATAGAAGTGGTCTTGGTGGCTCTTGGAGATGAATCTCTCCTTCTCCCATGACTCGGAAGTGGAAGCTTTTGCCTTCCCTTTTCCTTTTCTTGAGGAAACTCCGGCCTTGGGTGCCATTGATGGTGAATGAAAAATAAAAAGCTTAGGCTTTTTACCACACCAAACTTAAAATTTGCTTGTCCCCAAGCAAAAAGAAAAGAAGAGTAGAAGAAGAAGAAGAAAATATGGAGAGAGGGAGAAGAGAGGGTTCGGTTATGTGGGAGAATGTGGGTTTGTGTTGTGTGAAAATGTAAAAGAAAAGAAGGGTATTTATAGGGAGGGGGGGAGGGTATAGGTTCGGCCATGTTGGGTGGGAAAGGGTGGGAAATTGAATTTGAAAGTAGTGGGGGTAGGTGGGGTGTATGGGGAAGAGGGGTTGATGTGAATGGTGAATGGGGTAATTGAGAAGAGGAATTGAGGTGATAGGTGAAGGTTTTTGGGAAGTGTGACATTGAGAATGAGATTTGGATTAGAAGAGTGTGATTAGGATTAAAAGGAATGTGGTAGGTGGGGATCCTGTGGGGTCCACAGATCCTGAGGTGAAAACAAATACCATTCTTTCACCATATAGGCATGTAACATGCCTTGATGCATCATTCTGGCGTTCAAACGCCCATTGATGCTAGTTCTGGGCGTTAAACGCCCATGTTATGCACGTTTCTGGCGTTGAACGCCAGTTTCATGCTTGTTTCTGGCGTTCAGCGCCAGATTGTCCTCTGTGTGCGCATCCTGGCGTTAAACGCCAGGTTGTTGCTTGTTTTGGGCGTTCAACGCCAGAAAGATGCTCTGTTCTGGCGTTGAACGCCAGAAAGATGCTCCTTCTGGGCGTTGAACGCCAGCCCGTGCGTCCCCTAGGTGAAAAATTTTTTCTTCTGTTTTTGACTCTGTTTTTAATTTTTTTTGATTTTTTTCGTGACTCCTCATGATCATGTACCTAATTAAACACAAAAATAACAAAGAAACAAAATAAAATAAAATTAGATAAATAAAATTGGGTTGCCTCCCAACAAGCGCTTCTTTAATGTCAATAGCTTGACAGTGATTCTCATGGAACCACAAGGTGATCAGGTCAATTTAAGTGTGGTATTCCCAACACCAAACTTAGAGTTTGGATATGGGGTTTGAACACCAAACTTAGAGTTTGGTTGTGGCCTCACAACACCAAACTTAGAGTTTGACTGTGGAGGCTCTTCTTGACTCTGAACTGAGAGAAGCTCTTCATGCTTACTCTCTTTTGTCATAGAGGGATGGCCATGTGCTTGAAACACAAGGTAATCCCCATTCAATTGAAGGACTAACTCACCTCTGTTGACATCTATCACAGCTCCTGCTGTGGCTAGGAAAGGTCTTTCTAGGATGATGCATTCATCATCTTCCTTACTAGTATCTAGGATTATGAAATCAGTAGGGATGTAAAGGCCTTCAACCTTTACTAGCACGTCCTCTACTAATCCATATGCTTGCCTCACTGACTTATCTGCCAGTTGTAATGAGAACAAAGCAGGTTGTACCTCAATGATCCCCATCTTCTCCATTACAGAGAGTGGCATAAGATTTATCCCTGACCCCAGATCACATAGAGCTTTTTCAAAGCTCATGGTGCCAATGGTACAAGGTATTAAGAACTTGCCAGGATCTTGTTTCTTTTGAGGTAGAGTTTTCTGAATCCAAGTATCTAGTTCACTAATGAGCAAGGGAGGTTTACTTTCCCAAGTCTCATTACCAAACAGCTTGGCATTCAGCTTCATGATAGCTCCTAGATATAGAGCAGCTTGCTCTCCAATCACATTTTCATCCTCTTCAGAGGATGGATATTCTGCAGAGCTCATGAATGGCAGAAGGAGATTTAATGGGATCTCTATGGTCTCTAGATGAGCCTCAGATTCCTCTGGATCCTTAATAGGGAACTCCTTCATGCTTGAAGGACGTCCCAGGAGGTCTTTCTCCTTAGGATTTTCGTCCTCCTCCTCCCTAGTGCATTCGGTCACTTTGATTAAATCAATGGCCTTGCACTCTCCTTTTGGATTCTCTTCTGTATTGCTTGGGAGAATACTGGGAGGAGTTTCAATAACTTTCTTACTCAGCTGGCCCACTTGTGCTTCCAGATTTCTAATGGAAGATCTGGTTTCATTCATGAAACTGAAAGTGGCCTTTGACAGATCAGAGACTATGTTGGCTAAATTAGAATTGTTTTGTTCAGAGTTCTCTGTCTGTTGCTGAGAAGATGATGGATATGGCTTACTATTATTCAGCCTTGCACGTCCACCATTGTTAAAACCTTGATGGGGTTTTTGTTGATCCTTCCAGGAGAAATTCGGATGATTTCTCCATGATGAATTATAGGTGTTTCCATAGGGTTCACCTAAGTAATTAACTTCTGCCATGGCAGGGTTTTCAGGATCATAAGCTTCTTCAGAAGCTACCTCTCTAGTACTATTGGATGCATGTTGCAGTCCATTCAGATTCTGAGAGATCATGTTGACCTGTTGAGTCAACACTTTGTTCTGAGCCAATATGGCATTCAGAGCATCAATTTCAAGAACTCCTTTCTTCTGAGGTACCCCATTGTTCACGGAATTCCTCTCAGAGGTGTACATGAACTGGTTGTTTGCAACCATGTCAATGAGTTCTTGAGCCTCTTCAGGCGTTTTCTTCAGGTGAATAGATCCACCTGCAGAGTGGTCCAATGACATTTTCGAAAATTCAGAGAGACCATAATAGAATATATCTAATATGGTCCATTCAGAAAACATGTCAGATGGACATCTCTTGGTCAGCTGCTTGTATCTTTCCCAAGCTTCATAGAGGGATTCACCATCTTTTTGTTTGAAGGTTTGAACATCCACTCTCAGCTTGCTCAGCTTTTGAGGAGGAAAGAACTTGTCTAAGAATGCAGTGACAAGCTTATCCCATGAGTCCAGGCTATCCTTGGGTTGTGAATCCAACCATACTCTAGCTCTGTCTCTTACAGCAAAAGGGAAAAGCAAGAGTCTGTAGACTTCAGGATTAACTCCATTTGTCTTTACAGTGTCACAGATCTGCAAGAACTCAGTTAAAAACTGATAAGGATCTTCAGATGGAAGTCCATAAAACTTGCAGTTTTGTTGCATTAATGCAACTAGTTGAGGCTTAAGCTCAAAGTTATTGGCTCCTATGGCAGGAATGGAGATGCTTCTTCCATCAAACTTGGATGTTGGCTTAGTGAAGTCACCAAGCATTCTCCTTGCATTATTATCATTATTTTCGGCCATCTCTTCCTCTTGTTCGAAATTTTCTAAAAGGTTGCTTCTGGATTGTTGTAATTTAGCTTCTTTTAATTTTCTCTTCAGAGTCCTTTCAGGTTCTGGATCAACTTCAACAAGAGTGCCTTTGTCCCTGTTCCTGCTCATATGAAAGAAAAGGGAACACAAAAAAGAAAGAAGGAATCCTCTATGTCACAGTATAGAGATTCCTTTATGTTAGTAGAAAAAGAAAGGGGTAGAAGAAGAGGAATGGATTCGGATTTTTGATGAAGAGGGGTGAAGAGAATTGTTAGTAATTAAATAATTAAATAGAATAAGAAAAGAGAAGAGGAATTTCGAAAATAATGTTTGAAAAGGGGTTAGAGATTTTCGAAAATTAGAGATAAAATGTAATTAAAATTAAAACATGAAACAATTAATTAATTAAAAAGAATTTTTGAAAAAGAGGGAGATATTTTCGAAAATAGGAAAGAGAAAAGTAGTTAAGTGGTTTTGAAAAAGATAAGAAACAAACAAAAAGTTAGTTAGTTGATTGAAAAAGATTTGAAATCAAAATTGAAAAAGATAAGAAGATAGTAAGTTAGATAAGATATTTTAAAATCAAATTTTGAAAAAGATAAAATTTTAAAAAAAGAATAAGATAAAGAGATAAGATAAAAGTTTTAGGAAAAAGATATTTTGAAAAAGATTTATTTTTTTAAAAAAACTTAACTAACAAGAAACTACAAGATAAGATTCTAGAACTTAAAGATTGAACCTTTCTTAACAAGAAAGTAACAAACTTCAAATTTTTGAACCAATCACATTAATTGTTAGCTAATTTTCGAAAATTACATATAAAGATAAGAAAAAGATTTTAAAAAATAATTTTGAAAAAATATTTTTGAAATTTTCGAAAATAATAAAAAATTTTGAAAAAGATATGATTTTGAAAAAGATTTTGAAAAGATAAGATTTTTTTAAAATTGAAATTTTGACTTGACTTGTAAGAAACAACTAATTTTGAAAATTTTTGACCAAGTCAACCCAAAATTTCGAAAATTTGGAGGAAAATAAGGAAAAGATATTTTTGATTTTTAAATTTTTAAAGAAAAACACAAAAATGACCCAAAACATGAAAATTTTGGATCAAGACACAAGATGCATGCAAGAATGCTATGAATGTCAAGATGAACACCAAGAACACTATGAAGATCATGATGAACATCAAGAACATAATTTTGAAAAATTTTTGATGCAAAGGAAACATGCAAGACACCAAACTTAGAAATCTTTAATGCATGGAAAATATGAATGCAAAAGTGCACAAGAAAAACAACAAAAGACACAAAACAAGAAATCATCAAGATCAAACAAGAGGACTTATCAAGAACAACTTGAAGATCATGAAGAACACTATGAATGCATGAATTTTCGAAAAATATGCAAGAAAAAATTTTAAAAGCATGCAATTGACACCAAACTTAAAAATTAACACAAGACTCAAACAAGAAACACAAAATATTTTTGGATTTTATGATTTTCTAATTTTTTTTTTTTTGGATTTTTATTAATTATTTTCGAAAATAATGTTTAAAAACACGAAAAATAAAAAGAAAAATTTTGAAAAAGATTTTTGAAAAGAAAATTACCTAATCTGAGCAACAAGATGAACCGTCAGTTGTCCATACTCAAACAATCCCCGGCAACGGCGCCAAAAACTTGGTGGACGAAATTGTGATTCAAATTCTTGTATCATTTGTGATCAATGTTCTAATTATGGCTCTGGTGGAATTCACAACTCCGTTCAACTAACCAGCAAGTGTACTGGGTCGTCCAAGTAATAACCTTACGTGAGTAAGGGTCGAATCCACAGAGATTGTTGGTATGAAGCAAGCTATGGTCATCTTGTAAATCTCAGTTAGAGAGATTAAAGGGGAATTGTGATTATTGGAATAATAAATAAAAAGGAATAATAAAAGGGATAGAGATACTTATGCAGATTCATTGGTAGGAATTTCAGATAAGCGGAATGGAGATGCTGTAGAGCTCTAGGACGCCTGCTCTCCTATTCCTTCTACCCAATCCTTCTTACTCCTTTCCATGGCAAGCTTTGTATAGGGGTTCACTATCAGCTGTGGCTACTTTCATTCCTCTCGGGGAAATAACCTGTACGGCTGTCACTCGCACAGCTAACCAGTCTGGAGGCATCACCCATGGTTGATAGCTACATCCCATCCTCGCAGTGAAAGCTAATGCACGCACTCTGTCACAGTACGGCCAATCACCGGTTGGTTCCCGCTCCTACTGGAATAGAATCCCTCTTTTGCGTTTGTCACTAACGCCCAGCAGGTTAAAGTTTGAAGCACGTCACAGTCATTCATGAACGGAATCCTACTCGGAATACCACAGACAAGGTGAGACTTTCCGGATTCCCAGGATCCTACTCGGAACACCACAGACAAGGTTGGACTTTCCGGATCCAGATGAATGCCGCCATCTATCTAGCTTATACCACGAAGATTCTGTTGGGGAATCTAAGAGATACACATTCAAGCTTGTGTTGCATGTAGAACGTAAGTGGTTGTCAATCACGCGCGCTCATAAGTGAGAATGATGATGAGAGTTATTAGCTCATCACATTCATCATATTCTTGGGTACGAATGAATATCTTGGAATAAGAATAAGATAGAGAATTGAATAAAAGAAAATAGAACTTCATTAATCTTTGAGGTACAGCAGAGCTCCACACCCTTAATCTATGGTGTGCAGAAACTCCACCGTTGAAAATACATAAGTAAAAGAAGGTTCAGGCATGGCCGAATGGCCAGCCCTCTCCACGTGATCAATGATCTCCTAAGATGAAGAATAATACAGAACTGAGATCAAAAGATGTCTACTACATTAGTAAATCATCCTATTTATAATAAACTAGCTCCTAGGGTTTACATGAGTAAGTAATTGATGCATAAATCCACTTCCGGGGCCCACTTGGTGTGTGCTTGGGCTGAGCTTGATCTATCCACGAGCAGAGGCTTCTCTTGGAGTTGAATTTCGAGTTATGATGTGCTTTGGGCGTTCAACTCCGGATTATGACGTTTTTCTGGCGTTTAACTCCAGAAAGGAGCGTGTACTTGGCGTTCAACGCCAAGTTGCGTCGTCATTCTTCGAATAAAGTATGGACTATTATATATTGCTGGAAAGCCCTGGATGTCTACTTTCCAACGCCGTTGAGAGCGCGCCAATTGGAGTTCTGTAGCTCCAGAAAATCCATTTCGAGTGCAGGGAGGTCAGAATCCAACAGCATCAGCAGTCCTTTTGTCAGCCTTTTTCAGAGTTTTGCTCAAATCCCTCAATTTCAGTCAGAATTTACCTGAAATCACAGAAAAACACACAAACTCATAGTAAAGTCCAGAAATGTGAATTTAACATAAAAACTAAGGAAAACATCCCTAAAAGTAGCTCAAACTTACTAAAAACTATATAAAAACAATGCCAAAAAGCGTATAAATTATCCGCTCATCAGGTGACGTTCCACCTGACTTGAGTTTTGAAGACCTAGAACGTACTTTCCCTCGCTTTAGTAGTTTAGAGGGACTAGATGAGTATAGAGTCTAGGCTAGCCTGGGTGCCAGCTTAGGGACTTCTTGGACAGGTCAGGACCTAGGATGTTATATGTATGTATATGTATATAATTATTATCTAGCTATATCTAGGGGTGTTCTAACTGAAGGTCTATACTCTAACGAAGGTTGGATAAATGAATGTTGCTAGCTACTCGTGATGTATTTATTTGTGGTTGTTTATAATTGTTTTATCTGTTATTATTTATGAATTGATTATGAATCATTCTGTTTTAAATCCAAATGCCTTCAAAAAAAAAAAATATACCCCGCAAATTAACTACATTTTTAACAACGTATCAGGCTCATATGATAAATAATAGATAATAATTAGGAAGACAAATTGGTAGCGCTCAGTTTCTAGTATGATCTAGACATATTAAAAATTGGGTCGTTACAATTTGGTATCAGAGCAGTTCGTTCCCAGTAGAGCCTGGGGAGTGGGCTGACTATGCTTCATTGCATACTCTGTTGTGTGTCTCATGCGTATAGGATATCCCAGTGATATATGTTGCATGATTGTTTCTGTGTTTTCATTTTGGGAATGTTCACACTTGACTTGAAGTGTTAAGACTGATCACCTTAACAATGATTGTTTGGTGTGAACAAGACTACAATGGGTTCACGGAGACGAGGCGTACGGGAAGGAATTCCTAATGTTAACTACGAGAGGGAACAGGAAACGTTTATGGCTACCATGAACGACGTGGCTGAAGTAGTGTGTGAAGCTGCTGTAGGAGCGGCTAGGGCTGTTGAACGTCTCGGAGTGAAAAATGGGAACGAGAATGAATACGGAGAAGATAATGGAAACAATGAGAAAAAAATTAGGGCATCCTGAAAGACCTATGACCCTTGCGACCTTTTTGAAGGTTAATCCGCCTAAGTTCAAGGGTACACTCGTTGCGACTGACGCTGATAACTGGTTTCGAGGTATTGAACGATCACTGAGGGCGCAGCATGTTCCAGAAGGACAACACGTGGAGTTTGCTACTTATATGCTGGAAGGAGAAGCGGAGCATTGGTGGCAGGGGATACAGCGACTACTGCAACAGAATGAAAATGACATTTTGTGGGATACCTTTAGGGACGGATTTTTTAAAAAGTATTTTCCGAGAGCAGCACGTGATGCTAAGGAAATGGAGCTTATGCAGCTGAAACAAGGGGATATGACTATTGCTGAGTATGCTCGTAAGTTCGATGACTTGTGCCGTTTTCCCAAGATTTGTCAAGGGAACCCAGAAGACTTTGAGGAATGGAAGTGTTTAAAGTTTGAAGGAGGACTCCGAGAAGAACTGATGAATTCTGTTGTTCCGCTAGAGATACGAAATTTTCCTGAACTAGTGAATAAAAGTAAACTAGTGGAAGAATGTTCAAAGAAGTTGGCAATAGCTCGAGCAAGTCGTAGGGAGGATTTACAAAGATACTTTGTTCAGAATTTAGCCCCTCAAGGTCGCAACTTTAAAGCCATTGGTCAATTCCAGCGTTGGAATGGAAACCACCGAGATGTCAGCCTTCTAACTCGCAATAATGGTAGTGACAATAACCGTGACATTCGAAAAGGACATGAGAGTCAACCTCACCAAGCTCAGAGTGGTGTAGTATGCCCAACTTATGGAAAGAATCATGGTAGTAGGCTTTGCCGGGTCAGAACAGGTTTATGTTACTATTGTAATAAGGAAGGACATCGGGCAAGAGACTGTCGAAAAAGAATGGTAGATGAGTCTGCTGGCAATACTATAAAGTTTGGATCTATCACTCGAGGTAAGTTCTATGCTAAGAATTTGCTTAAGTCGGATATAATTGTAACTTTTTACCTATGCCTCAAATTTTGAGGGCAAAATTTTCTTTTAGGAGGGTAGAATGTAACAACCCTGATTTTCGAGTACATGAGATCTTTTCTGAAAGTACGGATTTCTCCGGAAGATCAGTAAAGGGAACACCTCTGCTATATCATCAAGCATCTCAATCCTCATTATCATTATGTCATCCTTAAGCTAGAACCTCCTTTGAGGCAAGCTCGATAATGCAGTCACGAAGAACATAGTTTTTGAACCGTGTCGGTTAGGAGTTTTGATCCGATTTTTCGTAAATAGTCTCAGTTTGACGAACCGGACTCGATTCCTGAGAGAAGAGAGATAATAGTATAATATTATCATTATATTAGTATTAGAAAATTCTTGAATGATATTATAAGGTTACCTAGTCTGTTTTTGTTAAAAACAGAAAATCGGTTTAACCGGGTTTACAGTTTACTGGTGCAGCTTAGCACCAGCACTCTCTGATGACTTTAGCAATGCTAAGGCCTCATTATACATGTTCTATTATCATAATAAATATGTTACTAGTGTCATTTATGCTAGTAGCTCAGAAAATAATTTTTAGAGATATTTTTACAAGTGTTCCGATACACCTAGTTTTAGTTGTTATACACCTGAGATATTTTAATATTATTTTAATCCACCTCCAAGCCAACCAATCACAACTCACCCTACACCCCCAAAACCCCCAAGGCTGCCTTATTTGCTCATTGTGGCCGAAAATCACCAAGAGAAAAAGGAGAGAAAGTTCTTGGTTCATAAATCTTCAAAGCTTGATTTCTTCTGAACTAAAACTCAAATCAAAACTCCGATTTCACCAAAATGATCCTCTCTTCTTCCTCTATATAACCATGTGACTTATCAAGGCTGGAAATAAGGTGAGATGGCTGTCTCCCTCCCTCTTCAATTCGGTTTTCAAGGAAAACCATGTAAACATGTGTTTTCTTGATGTTTTTCCTTAGGAATCATGCTTAACTTGACTTGAGGGCCAAGAAACGTGAATTTCCAGCAAGTCTAAGGTGAGATATCTCTTCCTAACATGCTGAGTGAGATTTGGTCAGTTGAGAGTTTTTGGATTTAAAGTTGTTCTTGATGTGATTTAGGAGGAAAAAGTGCTTAAGGACCACCTGAAAGTTTAACTGAATTAGGAGCAGCAAAACCAGGTAGGGTTTGGTAAAATTAATCTTGATTGATTGTGTTTGAGATGTGTGATTATGATATGGTTTGGTTATGCTTGAAATTGATTGCTTATATGAGTTATTCTTGGTGAAAGTTTGTTGAAATTTTGATGAAATTTGGTGATATTCAAGCTATGAATGTTGTTCTTGAGGGCTGCTGGAAAACGAAACCCTAGGCCCTAAATTGGGGTTCAATTTGTGTTAAAATCATGTAGAAAAGATGGGGTTTTAGTGGCTGCTAATTTATTATGAATTATAGTAAAAATCGGTTGCTGAAAAGACTGAAAAACGGGTAAAAACAGAGAAAGAATTTGAAGAATATACGAAGAACACGAAGAACACTTTGAGTGTGGTGAAGAACATTGAAGAACACCTTTTAGATCTTAGAAAGGGCAAGGAAGTAAATATTTTGGTGTTTGAGGGGTTATTTAGTAATTTCTGAAAGTTAGGGTGGTAAAAGTAGAAATATTAAAAGTTACGGGTGGTAAAAAGTGAATTTTAAAGGTTAAAGGTTAAAGTAAAGTTAATTTTCGAAAATATATTAATAAAATAATAAATAATAATAAAATATTAAATAATAATATTTAAATAAAAATAATATTTTAATAAAAATAATAAAATAATGCAAAAAAGGCAGTTTTCCGTAAAAGCTTTAGAAAGACAACTTTAAGTGTAGAATTCTCCTAATTACCTTCATAAAACACTTAGGGAGTGGTAAGAACATATTAGTGAGGTAAAGATAAAAGAAAGATAAAAGTCAAAGGAAAGATAAAAATCGAAGAAAAAGTCTGTAAAATTCTAACGACAGAAAAACAGACAGAGACTAGTGAACGAACTAGGGCAACTTAGTTAGTACTTGAGTTGCGACTAGGGTTAGGTATAATATGAAAAGTTAAACTGTTTCAGTATAGACTTAATGAACCTATACTTGGGGCAGAATAACTATTCATACCGAAATTTACATAAGCTTTAAATACATACGTTAAACAGAGAAATCAGAACAGAGTAAAGAAACACAGAGAACAGAGTAACCAGAGCAGAATAAAGGGATACAGAGAAAAGAGTAACCAGAGCAAAGTAAAAAGACAAAGAGAAAAGAGTAATGTGATAAAGAGAAATGGTTTGAGTTACGATGTTGTAAAAGTAAAAGGCTGTAAAGTTTGTATAGCATGACTGAACAGAGAAAGAAAGAGGTACTGCATAAGAATGTGAAAGTGATGACGATAATGAGAATGATTATGTGATGATCTGCTGCGTGAAGGCAGTCAGATAGATGGTGGTACGACCACTGAGAGTGCTTTCCTGGGATACTTAGCTATAATGCTATTCTGTAAGTCAGAGGACTCTTACAGAGGTATCGAGAACACATGACTAGCATATACTCCTGTAAGTCAAAGGACTCTTATAGTGAGAGTGTGTGTGTATGCTCCTGTAAGTCAAAAGACTCTTACAGAGAGTGTGTTGGGCAGATATAAGTTAACTAGCTCCGCCATGCAAGTCAAAAGACTCTTGCAGTGGGTTGCTAGTGCCGCCCTGCAAGTCAAAGGACTCTTGCAGTGGTTTGCCTCACAAGTCAAAGGACTCTTGCGAGGGACATTGCCAACAGGAAAGCCTTACCTGGTCAGAGGACTCCGGGTAACGTCGGGAGCGGGTATGTAACCGACAAATGAGCTCATTACCTGCGCTAGGACTAGACATGCATCATACTTGGTTGTGCATTTTCTCTATTATGATTGTTGCATGAATGTATGCTTTCTTTGTTTGTATTCTATTCTCTGTGTTTGTGTCTGTGTTTTACTTTCTTGTATTCTTCTATTTGTGATCTTTTTCTGTTTTCTCTATTTTCTCTATTTATCTGTCTTCTGTTTACTTCTTCTTTATATTCTGCTATTAGTCTGCTAAATAACACAAAATGAATGAATGTAACTAATAACCCCGGCCCTACTAAGAACTCCCCAGTTCTTACCCCCTTCTCTCTCCCTTCCCCCTCCAGATGGAAGCATGAGTACCCTTCCGTAGTTCGCTGATGACCGTTCGTAAAGAGAATTCCGCTCTAGGTAGTCTTCTGAGTCTAGGGTGAATCTCTTTATCTATGTATATGTATATACTGTGAGACCAGCCAACGTCTGCACCCCGTTCGTATGCACACTTTGACCTGAATCCCGTGTACGAGACTCCCGTTGTGTGGCTACTTGATGAGGTACCAGAGGGACGTCCTATGGCAATGTCTGATCGTGCAGAGGAATAGCAGATGATATCCCACCTTTGGTGACGTTCCACCTGACTTGAGTTTTGAAGACCTAGAACGTACTTTCCCTCGCTTTAGTAGTTTAGAGGGACTAGATGAGTATAGAGTCTAGGCTAGCCTGGGTGCCAGCTTAGGGACTTCTTGGACAGGTCAGGACCTAGGATGTTATATGTATGTATATGTATATAATTATTATCTAGCTATATCTAGGGGTGTTCTAACTGAAGGTCTATACTCTAACGAAGGTTGGATAAATGAATGTTGCTAGCTACTCGTGATGTATTTATTTGTGGTTGTTTATAATTGTTTTATCTGTTATTATTTATGAATTGATTATGAATCATTCTGTTTTAAATCCAAATGCCTTCAAAAAAAAAAAAATACCCCGCAAATTAACTACGTTTTTAACAACGTATCAGGCTCATATGATAAATAATAGATAATAATTAGGAAGACAAATTGGTAGCGCTCAGTTTCTAGTATGATCTAGACATATTAAAAATTGGGTCGTTACATAAGTTAGCAAGGGTATTAAGCAGGTTTTTAGTAGAATCAGAGTATGAGTTATACCTGGGTGCTCCAGTGTATTTATAGTAGTGTAGAGTGACCTTCTTTAGATAAGATAAGTTAGTTATCTTATCTTATCTTTATCTTTTGAGTGAGGTCATCTTATCTTCAAAGGAACCGCCCTTCTCCTTGTAGGCTTGGGTTACCTTGGGCTTTGGTGCGCGGTCCTCCGTTTGGGCCCTTTATTGGGCTTTCTTGTGACTTGGCCGAGCTCTTTGAGAAGAGGTCGGGTCATCCTGACCTGAAGAGGTCGGTCGCTTTGTCTGTAGAACATCTCGGGTCGGACAGCTCGACCCTAGGGTATGAACAATGCCCCTGCTCGAGCTCGGTCTTCCTTTTGAGGTTGAGTCTTTAGTTCAAAGACTTTTTATCCTTCTCGGGTGAAGCCGACCTTGAGCATTTCGTCGCTTTTGTCTTTTGTAGGGTTCCCTTTTTGAATGCAGAATGTTTCGCTTCCTTTGAAAACGCACGCTTTTGGATTAGCGTCCTGGCCTTGGGAATGTGCGAGGGTTTTTAATGCCCCATTAATTGGTTTTTGATGCTCCGTTTCTCTTGGCTTTTATTTTGAAATTTACTTTTCAAAAAACGTTTTTCTCCTCTCTTGCTTTTGCTGTGACTTCCCCTTTTTTTCTCTCCTTCTGTTTTCTTTTGAAAACTTTACGTTTCTCGGTGTTTTTTCTTGCAACATTTGTTCGGCAATCGTGAGTGCTTTCGATGGCGATTTCTAGCCTCCTTGTCCTCAACCTTCTTGCGTATTCTTCTCCTTTCTCAGGTTGGTTTTGCTTTCCCTTCACTGTTTATTTCTGCTGTGTTGTGTTTGATTTTGAAGCTTTAATTTTGACTGAGTGCATTTTGGAAAGCTTGAATTTTTACTGCACCTGGTTTGTTACTGTGATGCATGCTTTTTCATTTTTTTGTCCTTTCGTATGCTTCTGAGTGTATCTCCCTGGTTTGGCTCTTTAGAGCTTTGTCTGCTACTTTGCTGATTTCTTGAACTGTTATAGCCTTTTTTCTTTTGGCGGCTCGTATGATCTTCTTTTCATTTTATTTTTCTTGGAAAGGGTTTCTGTTGAGACATTAGTCTTGTAGATTTTCCTGAAAGTTTCATTCCCTGATTGCCTCCAAAGGATGCCCCTGAACCTTGGGTTGTGTCCAGGGGTTTTCCTTTTTATCTGTTATACTGGCGCTGGATTGTGCTGAGTGGTTTTGATTTGATCTAGGATGTTTTTACCTTTTTCAATAATCCAATCTTTTTCTTGTTTGTAGGACTAGTTAGCCATGTCTTCCCGAAAAAATATTGTCGAGGCATCTCCTATGGTTCCTGAAGGGATGTCCGATTGGCTAGACTCTATTGTCTTGCTGTGTGTTTCTTTAGCCGATTCTGAATTTTGTGTGACGCTTAGAAGGCATCATCGTGTCTGTAGTAGTGAGGATCAGGAGAGCAATTATGAGTTAGTAGCACCTGATTCTGGTGATAGAGTTTGTTTCCCAGTCTTGACCTAGGGGGAGCGTCCCTTCTTCTATGCTTATGATTTCTTTTTTGGCCAAATGAACATCACCTTTCCTTTTACCTCTTTTGAAACTGACCTACTATGGTCTTGTAACGTATCCCCTTCGCAGCTCCATCCGAATTCGTGGGGTTTCATCAAGATTTTTCAGCTTGTTTGTCAAGAATTTGGTGTTACACCTTCTCAAACTCTTTTTCTGTATATTTTTGTGTTGACCAAGCCTAGGACTACCAAAAAGAAAGCTTCTTGGATTTCTTTTAGGTATGCCCAGGGGCACAAGGTTTTTTCCATGTATGACGAATCTTTCCGGGATTTTAAGAATTACTTCTTTAAGGTCCGGGCTGTTGAAGGAGCCCGACCTTTCTTTCTGGATGAGAATAACGAGCCCTGCTTTCCCTTAGAGTGGCAGAGGAACATAGTGGTATTCCGATATACTTGGGAGATGTTGAGCGAGGTCGAGCAGGCCTTTGTGAATGTTTTGGAGGATATTTGGGGGGAACCTCTTCATTTGGATACTAAAAAATCTTCGGGAGACCCGTCCCTTATTCGAACTACTTTGGGTACTGCCTTGATATATTTTGTTTCTTGTTTTCTTCTTACTTTTTTCCCGGTTTGATAATTGTTGTTTTTCATTTTTCAGAGATGGACAAGAATAATGATGTAATGAAGGCTTTCAAGAAGGCGAGAAAAGCTAATGCAGCTCAAAACATCTCGGCCCGGGCTGATGGGGAAGGAACTTCCCAAGCTCCTTTGAAGCCATCCGTGCCGAGCTCTCCTGGCCCGAGGAGAATGATCCCTACACCTCAGGTCCGTTTAGTGGACCCCCCTCAATCTTCTACTGCTGTTGTGGTTTCTTCTTCGGCTGCCCCTCCTCCAAAAAGACCTCAAACTATTGAACCTTTCAATCTAGATGCCCCGGATTTTCAACCTTATGGTGCTCTTTCCATGGATGATGTATCTCTCCTTCATCACTTAGATTTTATAACTCGGAG
The DNA here is from genome assembly GCF_014773155.1 of Arachis stenosperma. NCBI lineage: Eukaryota > Viridiplantae > Streptophyta > Magnoliopsida > Fabales > Fabaceae > Arachis > Arachis stenosperma. The sequence goes on from NC_080380.1 coordinate 88,427,309, forward strand.
TAGTGTTAAGATGGCTCATATGGGAGCTGCTTTGCATCAAACTGCCCAAAATCTGCCTCTGCATGCAACCAAAGCCTTTATGGAGGAAGCTAAGCAAGAGTTTGATCGGATGAAGGGTCTAAAGGAGGAGTTTGAAGTGGTGGTGGCTAAACTGAAGAAGGAGCTGGAGGGGGAGAAGGCCAACTCTCTTGCCCTGGCGGCCTTTGTGCGATTGGCTGAGGATGTGGCTTTGAAGCATAAAGAAAGCTATGTCACGTCCTACTGAGAAGTGATGCGTCTTCGGGAGGAGCTAGAGTTGGCCCGGGTTGATTATTTCGAGCTCCAGGGTCATCTTGTGGGCAGCGTAACTGCTGCTTATGAGAACCTGAAGGAGCAGGTTCAGGTTATTGCTCCGGGAGCTGATTTTGCTTTATTTAGTTTGGATAATGTTGTGAAGGATGGCAAGATCGTTCACGAGGACCCTGATGATGATGATGTTGAACCTACCTCTGAACCTATTGCTAAAGCTTCTTTCGTGTTGGCTCCTTCAACTCCTGTTTGTTCCGTGGCCGATCCTGATTGCTAGATATTGAATCGGGATGACGGGATAGTGGACGCAGTGCCTCTCCAACCTCGCCCTCCTTTACCCCGAGTTGATGCTGCTGAGAAGTCTTCTAATGTTGACTGAGTTTTTCCTGTTTAATGTGGATAGCTGGTGCACGAAAATTACACTCACACTATGTAATTCTGCACAACTAACCAGCAAGTGCACTGGGTCATCCAAGTAATACCTTACGTGAGTAAGGGTCGAATCCAACGGAGATTGTTGGCTTGAAGCAAGCTATGGTTATCTTATTATTCTTAGTCAGGATACCAATAGGGTTCTTTAGTTTCAATTGTAAAAAGTTAAAGGGCATAAAATAAGTACTTGTTACGCAATAATGGAGAATATGTTGAAGTTTTGGAGATGCTTTCTCTTCTGAATTCCTGTAACATAATGCTTTCTCACTTTCAAACATGCAAGGCTCCTTCCATGGCAAGCTGTATGTAGGGCGTCACTGTTGTCAATGGCTACTTCCCATCCTCTTAGTGAAAATGGTCTAAATGCTCTGTCACAGCACGGCTAATCATCTGTCGGTTCTTGATCATATCGGAATAGGATCCATTGATCCTTTTGCGTCTGTCACTACGCCCAACAATTGTGAGTTTGAAGCTCGCCACAGTCATCCAATCCCTGAATCCTACTCGGAATACCACAGACAAGGTTTAGACTTTCCAGATTCTCAAGGATGCTGCCAATGGATTCTAGCTTATACCACGAAGATTCTGATTAAGGAATCTAAGATATATTCATTCAATCGAAGGTAGAACAGAGGTGGTTGTCAGGCACGCGTTCATAGGTTGAGAATGGTGATGAGTGTCACGGATCATCACCTTCTTCATATTGAAGTGCGAATGAACATCTTAGATAGGAACAAGCGTGTTTGAATAGAAAACAGAAATAATTGCATTAATTCATCGAGACGCTGCGGAGCTCCTCAACCCCAACAATGGAGTTTAGAGACTCATGCCGTCAAAGAGTACAAAATTCAGATCTACATGTCATGAGATACAAAATAAGTCTCTAGAAGTTGTTTAAATACTAAACTGGTAACCCAGGTTTACAGAAAATGAGTAAACTAAGATAGATGGTGCAGAAATCCACATCTGGGGCCCACTTGGTGTGTGCTGGGGTTGAGACTTGAGCTTCTCACGTGCCTGGGCTGTTTCTGGAGTTAAACGCCAGGTTGTAACCTGTTTCTGGCGTTTAACTCCAACTTGCAACCTGTTTCTGGCGCTGAACGCCAGAATGCAACATGGAACTGGCGTTAAACGCCAGTTTATGTCATTTATATTCGTGCAAAGTATGGACTATTATATATTTCTGGAAAACCCTGGATGTCTACTTTCCAACCAAATTGAGAGCGCGCCAATTGGACTCCTATAGCTCCAAAAAATTTATTCCGAGTGCAGGGAGGTCAGAATCCAACAACATCAGCAGTCCTTTTTCAGCCTGAGTCAGATTTTTGCTCAGCTCCCTCAATTTCATCCAGAAAATACCTGAAATCACAGAAAAATACACAAATTCATAGTAAAGTCCAGAAATATGATTTTTGCCTAAAAACTAATAAAAATATACTAAAAAGTAGCTAGAACCTACTAAAAACTACCTAAGAACAATGCCAAAAAGCGTATAAATTATCCGCTCATCACAACACCAAACTTAAATTGTTGCTTGTCCCAAAGCAACTGAAAATTAAATAGGATAAAAAGAATAGAATATACTATAAATTCCAAAATATCAATGAAGCTTAGTTCTAATTAGATGAGCGGGACTAGTATCCTTTTGCTTCTGAACAGTTTTGGGATCTCACTTTATCCTTTGAAGTTTAGAATGATTGGCTTCTATAGGAACTCAGAATTCAGATAGTGTTATTGATTCTCCAAGTTTAGTATGTTGATTCTTGAACACAGCTACTTTATGAGTCTTGGCCGTGGCCCTAAGCACTTTGTTTTCCAGTATTACCACCGGATACATAAATGCCACAGACACATAACTGGGTGAACCTTTTCAGATTGTGACTTAGCTTTGCTAAAGTCCCCAATTAGAGGTGTCCAGAGTTCTTAAGCACACTTTTTTGCTTTGGATCACGACTTTAACCACTCAGTCTCAAGTTTTTCACTTGGACCTACATGCCACAAGCACATGGTTAGGGACAACTTGATTTAGCCTCTTAGGCCTGGATTTATTTCCTTGGGCCCTCCTATCCATTGATGCTCAAAGCCTTGGATCCTTTTTACCCTTGCCTTTTGGTTTTAAGGGCTATTGGCTTTTTCTGCTTGCTTTTTTTTTTATATTTTTTCTTTTGTTTTTTTTCGCATGCTTTTTATTCACTACTTTTTCTTGCTTCAAGAATCAATTTCATGATTTTTCAGATTATCAATAACATTTCTCTTTGTTCTTCATTCTTTCAAGAGCCAACAATTTTAACATTCATAAACAACAAGATAAAAAATATGCACTGTTCAAGCATTCATTCAGAAAATAAAAAGTATTGCCACAACATCAATATAATTAAACTAATTTCAAGGATGAATTCGAAACTCATGTACTTCTTGTTCTTTTGTATTAAAAACATTTTTCATTTAAGAAAGGTGAAGGATTCATGGAATTATTCATAGCCTTAAGACATAGTTACTAAATACTAATGATCATGTAGTGAAGACTCAAAACATAGACAAACATATAGCATAAAACCGAAAAACAGAGAGATAAGAACAAGGAAGTTAAGGAATGAATCCACCTTAGTGAAGGTGGCGCCTTTTTCTTGAAGGACCAATGGTGTTCATGAGCTCCTCTATGTTTTTGAGCTCCTCTATGTCTCTTCCTTGCCTCTGTTGCTTGATCCCTAGTGATTTTGGTGTTCCTATCCTTAGTTGCTCCCAATAATTGTGTGGAGGAAAATGTATCCCTTGAAGTATCTCAGGGATTTCTTGATGAGGGAATTCCTCATGCTCTTGTTGAGGTCCATGAGTGAGCTCTCTTGACGTGCAGTCAAATGCTCTACTATTGAGCTATGGACCCTTGAGATGAATCTCTCCATCTCCTATGACTCAGAGTTGGAAGCTTTTGTCTTCCCTTTCCTCTTTCTAGAGGTTTCTCTAGCCTTAGGTGCCATAAATGGTTATGGAAAAACAAAAAAGCTATGCTTTTACCACACCAAACTTAGAATGTTGCTTGCCCTCGAGGAAAAGAAGAAAGAATAGAAGGAGAAGAAGAAGATATGGAGGAGAGGGAGAGAGAGGTGTGTATCGGTCATTTAGGGTGGGTTTGGGTGGGAAAGAGATGTTGAATTTGAAGGTAGGTGGGGATCCTATGGGGTCCACAGATCCTGAGGTGATCTTGTGGGGTCCACAGATCTTGAGGTGTCAAGAATTTCCCATCCCTGCACCTTTTAGGCGTGTAAAATACCCTCTATATGCAATCCTGGCGTTTAACGCCAGACTGATACTTATTTCTGGCGTTAAACGCACAAATATAGCTTGTTTCTGGCGTTCAACACCAGCCTGATGCTTGTTTCTGGCATTGAACGCCAGCCTGGTACTTGTTTCTGGCATTGAACGCCAGCCAGGTACTTGTTTCTGGCGTTAAACGCCAGACAGATGCACGTTTCTGGCGTTTAAACGCCAGACAGCTCTTCCTCCAGGGTGTGCTTTTTTTTTCTGCTGCTTTTTATTCTGTTTTTAATTTTTGCAATTTTTTTGTGACTCCACATAATCATAAACCTAATAAAAACATAAGAGAACAATAGAAATATAAATAAATAAAGATTAGGTTGCCTCCCAATAAGCACTTTTTTAATGTCTTTAGCTGGACTATTATTGAGCTTTAATCCAGTGTCAGTCTTGAGCTTTCTTGCTCAATATTGCCTTCAAGATAATGCTTAACTCCTTGCCCATTAACAATGAACTTTTTGTCAGAGTCACTATCATGAAGTTCTGCAAACCATGGTGCTTCCTTAATGGCAAAAAGTTGCTCATCCGGAAAGGGTTCAAAGATCTCAATAAGACGGAGGGACGTCCCTTCTACTGGTTTTATTCGGTACATGTGATCTGCTACTTGGTTCTCTGTCTCTTTTCTGTCTCTTATTTCTATATCAAACTCTTGCAGAAGCAACACCCATCTTATGAGCCTGGGTTTTGAATCCTGCTTTGTGAGTAGATATTTAAGAGCAGCATGGTTAGTGTACACAATCACTTTTGATCTTACTAAATAGGATCTGAACTTGTCAATGGCATAAACCACTGCAAGCAATTCCTTTTCTGTGGTTGTGTAGTTCTTCTACGCATCATTTAGAACACGGCTGGCATAATAAATGACGTGTAAAAGCTTGTCATGCCTCTGTCCCAACACTGCACCAATGGCATGATCACTGGCATCACACATTAATTCAAATGCTAATGTCTAGTCTGGTGCAGAGATGACTGGTGCTGTGACCAGCTTAGCTTTCAGAGTTTCAAACGCCTACAGACACTCCTTATCAAAGATAAATGGCGTGTCAGTAGCTAGCAGATTACTCAGAGGTTTTGCAATTTTTGAAAAATCTTTTATATACCTCCTATAGAATCCTGCATGCCCCAGAAAGCTTCTGATTGCCTTAACATTGGCAGGTGGTGGTAATTTTTCAATTACCTCTACCTTAGCTTGATCCACCTCTATTCCCTTGTTCTAAATTTTGTGCCCAAGGACAATTCCTTCAGTCACCATAAAGTGACAATTCTCACAGTTTAAAATTAGGTTAGTCTCTTGGCACCTCTTTAGAACAAGTGCTAGATGGTCAAGACAGGAGCTGAATGAGTCTCCAAATACTGAAAAGTCATCCATGAAGACTTTCAGAAAATTTTCCACCATATCAGAGAAAATAGAGAGCATGCACCTTTGAAAGGTTGCAGGTGCATTGCACAGACCAAATGGCATCCTTCTGTATGCAAATACTCCGGATGGGCATGTGAATGCTGTTTTCTCTTGATCCTGGGGATCTACTGCAATTTGATTATAACCTGAATATCCATCCAGAAAGCAGTAGTATTCATGACCTGCTAGTCTTTCTAGCATCTGGTCTATGAATGGTAAAGGAAAATGATCCTTTCTGGTAGCTGTATTGAGCCTTCTGTAATCAATATACATGCGCCACCCTGTAATTGTTGTTGTAGGAACCAGTTCATTTTTTTTATTATGAACCACTGTCATGCCACCCTTCTTAGGGACGACTTGGACAGGACTTACCCAGGGGCTATCGGAAATAGGATAAATGATCTCAGTCTCTAGTAATTTATGACCTCCTTCTGCACCACTTCCTTCATGGCTGGATTCAGCCACCTTTGTAGCTGAACCACTAGCTTGGCATTATCCTCCAATAAGATTTTGTGCATGCATCTGGCTGGGCGAATGCCCTTAAGATCACTGATGGACCACCCAAGAGCTGTCTTGTGTCTCCTCAGCACTAGAATTAGTGCCTCCTCTTCCTGTGGCTCTAAGGTAGAGCTTATGATTACAGGAAAAGTGTCACCTTCTCCCAGAAATGCATATTTCAGGGATGGTGGTAATGGTTTGAGCTCGGGTTTAGGAGGTTTCTCCTCTTCTTGAGGGATTTTCAGAGGTTCTATTATTCTCTCTGGTTCCTCCAGATCAGGCTGAACATCTTTAAAGATCTCATCTAGCTCTGATTCTAGACTCTCAGTCATATTAACCTCTTTTACCAAGGAGTCAATAATATCAATGCTCATGCAATCATTTGGGGTGTCTGGATGCTGCATAGCTTTGACAACATTCAACTTAAACTCGTCCTCGTTGACTCTCAGGGTCACTTCCCCTTTTTGGACGTCAATGAGGGTTCGTCCAGTTGCTAGGAAGGATCTTCCTAGAATGAGAGTTGCACTCTTGTGCTCCTTCATTTCCAGCACCACAAAGTCAGTGGGAAAGGAAAATGGCCCAACCTTGACAATCATGTCTTCAATCACGCCTGATGGGTATTTAATGGAGCCATCAGCAAGTTGAAGACATATCCGGGTTGGTTTGAGTTCTTCAGTCAAACCAAGCTTTTTGATAGTGGATGCAGGTATTAGGTTGATACTTGCCTCGAGATCACATAGAGCTTGCTTGGTACAAGTACCTTCTAATGTGCATGGTATCATAAAGCTTCCGGGATCTTTAAGCTTTTCTGGTAAGCTTTTCAGAATGACTGCACTGCATTCTTCAGTGAGGTAAACTTTTTCAGTTTCTCTCCAATCCTTCTTATGACTTAAGATCTCTTTCATGAACTTAGCATAAGAGGTATTTACTCCAGTGCCTCTGCAAACGGAATCTTTATTTCAAGAGTCCTGAGATAGTCTGCAAAGCAGGCAAATTGCTTATCCTGTTCTGCTTGGCGGAGTTTCTGCGGATAAGGCATTTTGGCTTTGTATTCCTCAACCTTAGTTGCTGGAGGTTTATTTCCAACAGATGTGGGTTGAGAAGCCATTTTAGAGGGGTTGCTATCAGCACTTGTATGTGTCTGATCTACCACTGGCGTTTGAATGCCAGGGGTGGAAGCTGGAGTGGCGTTAGACGCCAACTCATTACCTGTTTCTGGCCTCTGAACGCCAGAACTGTGCTTCCTTTGGGCGTTCAACGCTAATTCTTTGCCTGTTTCTGGCGTTGAACGCCAGGACTGAGCATGGGTTGGGCATTCAACGCCAGCTTTCCACCCCTTTTTTGGCGTTTGAGCGCCAGAATTATTGCTCTCTGGGCTCTGACTGTCCTCAGAGGGATTTTGGGAAGTAGTTTGTTCACTTCTTGGCTTCCTGCTACCTTGAAGTGAGGTATTTAATATTTCACACCTTCTTAATTGAACTTCTTGGCACTCTTCTGTTATTTGTTTTGATAACTGTTGTTCTGTTTGCTTCAACTGGACTTCCATATTCATATTAGCCATTCTTGTTTCTTTGAATATCTCCTTGAATTCGGCTAGCTGTTTTGTTAGAAAATCTAATTGCTGATTGAATTCAGTAACTTGTTCTGCAGTTACTGTCTTAGCCTCTTCTTTCATGGAAGGTTCACTGCTTAGGTACAGATGCTGATTTCTGGCAACTATATCAATGAGCTCTTGAGCTTCTTCAATTGTCTTTCTCATGTGTATAGATCCACCAGCTGAGTGGTCTATAGAAATCTGAGCTTTCTCTGTAAGCCCATAATAGAAGATGTCTAACTGCACCTACTCTGAAAACATTTCAAAGGGGCATTTTCTTAGCATCTCTCTGTATCTCTCCCAGGCATCATAAAGAAACTCATTATCTCCTTGTTTAAAGCCTTGGATACTCAGCCTTAGCTGTGTCATCAGTTTTGGAGAGAAATATTGATTCAGGAATTTTTCTGATAGCTGTTTCCATGTCCTTATGCTAGCCTTAGGTTGGTTATTTAACCACTTCTTAGCTTGGTCTTTTATAGCAAATGGAAACAGTAACAATCTGTAGACATCCTGATCTATTTCCTTATCATGTACTATGTCAGTAATTTGTAAAAACTGTGCCAGAAACTCTGTAGGTTCTTCCTGTGGAAGACTGGAATACTGGCAACTTTGCTGCACCATGATAATGAGCTGAGGGTTCAACTCAAAGCTACTGACTCCGATGGAGGGTATACAGATACTACTCCCGTATGAAGCAGTAGTGGGGTTAGCATATGACCCCAGAGTCCTTCTGGACTGTTCATTTCCACTTAGGTCCATGATGGAGAAAGGGAGATGATGTGGATTTATTTTATTTATTTTATTATATAAAAAAAATCATTTTCAAAATAATAAAATAGAATAAAATAAAAACCAAAATAAAAAAAATGAAAAATAAAAAATAAAATAAAAAAATAAAAAATTTGAAAATATTTGATGAAGATTTTCGAAAAAGTGAGGAGAGAGAAAGCGGTTAGGATATTTTTGAAAAAGATATGATTTGAAAAATTTTGACCAAGTCAACCCAAGTAATTCGAAAATTATGAGAAATTAAAGGAAAAGATATTTTTTTATTTTTGAATTTTATGATGAAAGAGAAAAACACACAAAAGACACAAGACTTAAAATTTTTAGATCTAATGCTCCTTGGTTTTCGAAAATTTTGGAGGGAAAATACCAAGGAACACCAATCTTAAAAATTTTAAGATCAAAACACAAAGAAGACTCAAGAACACCTTGAAGACTCACAAGAACAATAAGAACAAAAGAAAGAACACGAAACTTAAAATTTTTGGAAAACCAAAATGAATTTTCGAAAATTAAAGAAAATTAACAAGAGAACACCAAACTTAAAGTTAGGCACAAGATTTAATCAAAGAAATTTTTTTTTTGAAAAAGTTTTAAAAAGAAGATACCCAATTGCCAAGAACATAAGCCAACGCTCGAGCCAACTGAGCTATAAATTTAATGTGCTAAATAAATTTTTTTTGAAAACTAAAAATTTGAAGAAGCACAAGAAAAACAAGAAAAGACACAAAACAAGACAAACCAAAGATCAAACAAGAAAAATTGACAAGAACAATTTGAAGATCATGAAGAATACATGCATGAATTTTCGAAAGATGCATAAATTTTTAAAAATATACAATTGACACCAAACTTAAAACAGGACACTAAACTCACAGAAAAACTAAAAATTAATAAAGAAAAATAATATTTTGAAATTTTTTTTTAAAAGGGATAATAAAAGATGCAATTCTAGTGACTCTAAACCAAAAAGACTAATTTTTCCTAATCTAGGCAACATGATTCACCGTCAGTTGTTCAAACTTAAACAATCCTCAGCAACGGTGCCAAAAACTTGGTGCACGAAAATTACACTCACACTATGTAATTCTGCACAACTAACCAGCAAGTGCACTGGGTCGTCCAAGTAATACCTTACGTGAGTAAGGGTCGGATCCCACGGAGATTGTTGGCTTGAAGCAAGCTATGGTTATCTTATTATTCTTAGTCAGGATACCAATAGGGTTCTTTAGTTTCAATTGTAAAAAGTGAAAGGGCATAAAATAAGTACTTGTTACGCAATAATGGAGAATATGTTGGAGGTTTGGAGATGCTTTGTCTTCTGAATCCCTGTAACATAATGCTTTCTCACTTTCAAACATGCTAGGCTCCTTCCATGGAAAGATGTATGTAGGGCGTCACTGTTGTCAATGGCTACTTCCCATCCTCTTAGTGAAAATGGTCCAAATGCTCTGTCACAGCACGGCTAATCATCTGTCGGTTCTCGATCATGTTGGAATAGGATCCATTGATCCTTTTGCGTCTGTCACTACGCCCAACACTCGCGAGTTTGAAGCTCGCCACAGTCATCCAATTCCTGAATCCTACGCGGAATACCACAGACAAGGTTTAGACTTTCCAGATTCTCAAGGATGCTGCCAATGGATTCTAGCTTATACCACAAAGATTCTGATTAAGGAATCTAAGAGATATTCATTCAATCGAAGGTAGAACGGAGGTGGTTGTCAGGCACGCGTTCATAGGTTGAGAATGGTGATGAGTGTCACGGATCATCACCTTCTTCATATTGAAGTGCGAATGAACATCTTAGATAAGAACAAGCGTGTTTGAATAGAAAACAGAAATAATTGCATTAATTCATCGAGACGCTGCAGAGCTCCTCACTCCCAACAATGGAGTTTAGAGACTCATGCCGTCAAAGAGTACAAAATTTAGATCTAAAATGTCATGAGATACAAAATAAGTCTCTAGAAGTTGTTTAAATACTAAACTGGTAACCTAGGTTTATAAAAAATGAGTAAACTAAGATAGATGGTGCAGAAATCCACTTCTGAGGCCCACTTGGTGTGTGCTGGGTGATGAGCGGATAATTTATACGCTTTTTGGCATTGTTTTTAGGTAGTTTTTAGTAAGTTCAAGCTACTTTTAGGGATGTTTTCATTAATTTTTATGTTAAATTCACATTTCTGGACTTTACTATGAGTTTGTGTGTTTTTCTGTGATTTCAGGTAATTTCTGACTGAAATTGAGGGACTTGAGCAAAACTCTGAAAAAGGCTGACAAAAGGACTGCTGATGCTGTTGGAATCTGACCTCCCTGCACTCGAAATATATTTTCTGGAGCTACAGAACTCCAATTGGCGCGCTCTCAACGGCGTTGGAAAGTAGACATCCAGAGCTTTCCAGCAATATATAATAGTCCATACTTCATTCGGAAATTGACGACGTAACTTGGCGTTGAACGCCAAGTACATGCTGTTGTCTGGAGTTAAACGCCAGAAAAACGTCATGATCCGGAGTTGAACGCCCAAAACACGTCATAACTTGGAGTTCAACTCCAAGAGAAGCCTCAGCTCGTGGATAGATCAAGCTCAGCCCAAGCATACACCAAGTGGGCCCCGGAAGTGGATTTATGCATCAATTACTTACTCATGTAAACCCTAGGAGCTAGTTTATTATAAATAGAACATTTAACTATTGTATTAGATGTCCTTTGACCACGTTTCATCTTTGGTCTCAATTTTGTTTTATTCTTCATCTTAAGAGGCTATTGATCACATTTTAGGGGGCTGGCGATTCGGCCATGCCTGAACCTTTTACTTATGTATTTTCAACGGTGGAGTTTCTGCACACCATAGATTAAGGGTGTGGAGCTCTGCTGTACCTCAAGTTTCAATACAATTACTATTACTTTTTATTCAATTCTCTTTTATTCTTATTCCAAGATATACATTGCACAACACTTTGATAAATGTGATGATCTGTGACACTCATCATCATTCTCACCTATGAACGCGCGTGATTGACAACCACTTCCGTTCTACCTTAGGCCGGGCGCATATCTCTTAGATTCCCCAACAGAATCTTCGTGGTATAAGCTAGATAGATGGCGGCATTCATGGGGATCCGGAAAGTCTAACCTTGTCTGTGGTATTCCGAGTAGGATCCTGGGAATCCGGAAAGTTTAACCTTGTCTGTGGTATTCCGAGTAGGATTCCGGTATTGAATGACTGTGACGAGCTTCAAACTCCTGAAGGTTGGGCGTTAGTGACAGACGCAAAAGAATCAATGGATTCTATTCCAACCTGATTGAGAACCGATAGATGATTAGCCGTGCTGTGACAGAGCATTTGGACCATTTTCACTGAGAGAATGGGATGTAGCTATCAACCAAGGGTGATGCCTCCAGACGATTAGCCGTGCAGTGACAGCGCATAGGACCATTTTCCCGAGAGGATTAAAAGTAGCCATTGATGATAGTGATGCCCTACATACAGCTTGCCATTGAAAGGAGTAAGAAGGATTGAAGGAAGAGTGAGTAGTGAAGTAGAGTTTCAAGAGGAACACAGCATCTCCATACACCTATCTGAAATTCCCACTATTGATTCACATAAGTATTTCTATCCCTTTTTATTTTCTATTTAGTATTAATTTTCGAAACCCATAATCCTTTAATCTGCCTAACTGAGATTTACAAGGTGACTATAGCTTGCTTCATACCAACAATCTCTGTAGGATCGACCCTTACTCACGTAAGGTTTATTACTTGGACGACCCAGTACACTTGCTGGTTAGTTGAACGGAGTTGTGAATTTAAATAAAGTCAATTATTAAAATTCATACCAGTACAAAGAGCATGTGATCACAATTTCGTCCACCACTGGGGCTGAGACTTGAGCTTCTTATGTGCCTGGGCTGTTTCTGGAGTTAAACGCCAGGTTGTAACCTGTTTCTGGCGTTTAACTCCAACTTGCAACCTGTTTCTGGCGCTGAACGCCAGAATGCAACATGGAACTGGCGTTAAATGCCAGTTTACGTCGTTTATCTTCGCGCAAAGTATAAACTATTATATATTGCTGGAAAGCCCTGGATGTCTACTTTCCAACTCAATTGAGAGCTGCCAATTGGACTCTTGTAGCTCCAAAAAATCCATTTCGAGTGCATGGAGGTCAGAATCCAACAACATCAGTAGTCCTTTTTCAGCCTGAGTCAGATTTTTGCTCAGCTCCCTCAATTTTAGCCAGAAAATACCTGAAATCATAGAAAAACACACAAACTCATAGTAAAGTCCAGAAATATAATTTTTGCCTAAAAACTAATAAAAATATACTAAAAAGTAGCTAGAACCTACTAAAAACTACCTAAAAACAATGCCAAAAAGCGTATAAATTATCCGCTCATAAATAGCCCGGCTTGTGGGCTTTTGAACTCTTTATTTTTGTAAATGGTGTTTTGCTGACTGTTGATACTTTTTTGGGTTGCTTGTTTAGCAACTTTTATTTTGAAAACACAAAGTAGTTTCCGAGCTTCCAGGGCTGATTTTGGTGGCCTTTGAAGCTTGCTATTATCATAACTTAGTAGTTTTTATATCATGTCTGCTTGCACTCGTCTTGGTACCTTCGTAGGCTGGGACTTTATTGATAATCCTCCTTTTTAGACCTTATTTAGGTCTCTTTTGGGGATTACCTTTTGTAGCTTTACATCTTTCTGGGCCGACTTCGTTATGTCGGGCCCTATCGAGTTACTTGATAATCTTCTTTCTTGGACCTTTGTTCAGGTCTCTTTCAGGGATTTATCTTTTGTAACTTTATCTTTCTGGGCTGACTTCATCATGTCGGGCCCTGTGGAGTTACTTGATAATCCTCTTTCTTAGACCTTGTTCAGGTCTCTTTTAGGGATTTATCTTTTGTAACTTTATCTTTCTGGGCCGACTTCGTCATGTCGGGCCCTGTCGAGTTACTTGATAATCCTCTTTCTTGGACCTTGTTCAGGTCTCTTTCAGGGATTTATCTTTGTAACTTTTTGTAGGAGTCCGCCTTCATCATGTCGGGCTCTTCGAAGTTATAGTAATCCTCCTTTATATGGTTGGGCAGACCTCTTTCTAGGGCTTTACTTATAACTTGGGTTGTTGTGGCTGGTCCGATTTTTTGTGCCAACCAGTCTTTAAGTTATTTTATAGCAATCCATTTTATTAGGACCTCGTCAGGTCCTTTCTATGGATCACTTTCTATAACTTCTTGTATTATTTTGTTTTCATCTTTGCCGATTTTGTAGAATTTGGGTTTTAACCCTCGTTTTTATCGTGAACGCGGAGTGAATTTTGGTTTTCACTCTCTGTCGATCTGTAGCTTTATAATCGGGCGATGAATGCTTCAGAATAATACGACTTGAGCGTTTGTAGAGAATCTGAACAAATTTTATTAAAAAAGAATGTAAATATACATGAGGGTTAATTTCCTAAGTCGGGTGATTTGTAGGGCTTGGCTGGGCGCCTCGTTAAAAAACCTTTTTCAGGAAAAAGAGTGCGCTTTGTTCAAGATCTTTAATCATCCCTAGCTATAGTACCTTCTTAGGTTGCAGGCGTGCCATGATCTAGGAAGCTCTCGCCCGTCGAGTTCGGAAAGCTTGTAGTAGCCATTTCCCAGTACTTCTATGACTTGGAAGGGTCCTTTCCAGTTTGCTGCCAACTTTCCTTCACCAGGTCGAGTTGTTCCTATGTCGTTTCGAATTAGGATGAGGTCGTCTTCAGCAAAGGCCCGTTGTATTACTTTTCGGTTGTATCTGGAGGCCATTCATCGTTTCATCGCCTCTTCCATTATCGAGCTCTTTCTCGGATTTCTGGAAGTAAGTCGAGCTCTTTCCTTTGAAGTTAGGAATTGTCTTTTTCACTAAAATGGATTACTCTGGGTGATCCTTCTTCGACCTCTACTGGGATCATTGCCTCCATTCCGTAAGCTAATCGGAAGGGTGACTCCTTTGTCGTGGAATGTGGAGTCGTTCGATATGCCCATAGGACTTGTGGGAGCTCCTCAGCCCAGGCTCCCTTTGCATCCTGTAATCTCCATTTTAACCCTGCTAATATAACTTTGTTAGCAGCGTCAGCTTGCCCATTGGCTTGGGGGTACTCAACAGAGGTGAATTGTTGTTTTATATTCAAGTCGGCCGCTAGTTTTTTGAAGCCTGCGTCTGTGAACTGGGTACCATTGTCTGTGGTGATGGAGTATGGAACTCCGAACCTTGTGACGATGTTTCTATATAGGAATTTCTGACTTCTTTGAGCTGTGGCGTTGGCTAGGGGTTCTGCCTCGATCCATTTTGTGAAGTAGTCTATTCCTACTTTGAGGAATTTGACTTGTCCCGATCCTTGAGGAAAAGGTCCGAGGAGATTGAGTCCCCATTTTGCGAATAGCCAAGGTGAGGTTACGCTGATGAGTTCTTCTGGCAGAGCGGTGTGAAAGTTGGCATGTTTCTGACATGGTAAACATGTCCTTACAAATTCTGTGGCTTCTTTTTGTAGAGTTGGCCAACAAAATCCTGCCCGAAGTACTTTTTTGGCGAGTGCCTGTGCTCCGAGGTGAGTGCCACAAATGCCACTGTATACTTCTTCTAGGACATCTTTTGTGTTGGAAGTCGGCACGCATTTTGGCAGTGGTATTGAAATCCCACTTTTGTATAGAGTATTATTTATGATGGTATAGTATTGAGCTTCTCGTTTTAACCTCTTTGCCTCTTTCTCATCTGTGGGGAGAGCTTCTGTTATGAGGTAGTTAATTATGGGGGTCATCCATCCCTGATCGCAACTTGTTATGGCTAGGACTTTTTCTTCTTTTGAGATTGATGGATTTTGTAGAATTTCTTGGATGAGGCTTCTATTGTTGCCTCCTGGTTTAGTGCTGGCTAGTTTTGAGAGTGCATCGGCCCGTGCATTTTGTTCTCGGGGTATGTGACGAATCTCATACTCTCCAAGTTGTCCAAGCTGTTTCCTGGTTTTGTCCAAATACTTTTTCATAGTGGGATCTTTGGCTTGGTAGCTTCCTGTTATTTGTGAAGTAACTACCTGTGAGTCGCTGAAAATGATAAGTTTTTGAGCTCCAACCTCCCTAGCCAACTTCAAACCAGCTAGTAGTGCCTCATATTCTGCTTGATTGTTTGAGGCAGGGAACCCGAATTTGAGGAAAAGTTCGATTTGGGTTCCCTGGTCGCTTTCAATTATTACGCCCGCGCCACTTCCCGTTTTATTTGAGGAACCATCCATATATAAATTCCATTCTGTGGGGATTTCCGGTGTGTCCGTGAATTCCGCAATGAAGTCGGCCAGATATTGTGATTTGATGGCCATTCGAGCTTCGTATTGAAGGTCGAATTCAGACAACTCGACTACCCATTGTAAGATTCTTCCTGCCAAGTCTATTTTCTGTAAGATCCCTTTTATGGGCTGGTTAGTCTGAACTTTAATGGTGTGAGACTGGAAATATGGGCGAAGTCGTCGAGATGTTAGTATGAGAGCATAAGCCAACTTTTCTATTTTCTGGTACTTCAGCTCGGATCCTTGTAATGCTTTGCTGATAAAGTATATGGGTTGTTGCCCGCTGTTGTCTTCTCGAACTAGCGTTGAGGCTATTGCCCGATTTCCCACCGCGAGGTACAATATGAGTAATTCTCCTTCCCATGGCCGACTTAGTATAGGTGGCCGTCCCAGGAATCTTTTGAAGTCTTGGAAGGCTTGCTCGCATTCTACTGTCCATTCAAACTCCTTTCCCTTCCTTAGAGTGGCGTAGAAGGGGAGAGATCTTATTGCTGATCCGGTCAGGAATTTGGACAAGGCTGCCAACCTCTCGTTGAGTTGTTGTACCTCTTTGACACAAGTCAGACTTTTCATGTCGAGTATGGCCCTGCACTTGTATGGGTTTACCTCGATTCCTCTCTGCATGATCATAAAACCCAAGAATTTACCAGCTTCTACTGCGAAGGTACATTTTGCGGGATTGAGTCGCATGCCGTGTCGTCTTATGGTGTTGAATACTTGTGTCAAATCGGATAATAACATCTCTTTGTTGTGCGTCTTTACTAGCATGTCGTCTACGTAGACCTCCATGATCTTTCCGATGTGATCCGAAAAAAACTTGTTCATTAATCTTTGGTAAGTGGCTCCCGCATTTTTAAGACCGAAAGGCATAACAATGTAGCAGTAATTTGCCTTTGGGGTTAAGAATGAGGTTTTTTCTTGGTCGGGTGGGTACATTGGGATTTGGTTATATCCCAAGTATGCATCCATGAAGGAGAGGTATTTATATCCGGAGGAGACATCTACCAGAGCGTCGATGTTTGGGAGCGGATAAGGATCTTTCAGGCAGGCTTTGTTGAGATCGGTATAGTCAGTGCACATTCTCCACTTCCCGTTTGACTTTTTTACCAATACGACATTAGCAAGCCATAGCGGGTATTTGACTTCTCTTATGAAACCTGCCTCCAGTAGAGCTCGTACCTGTTCTTCCACAGCTTGAGAGCGTTCTGGTCCTAGCTTTCTACGCCTTTGTTGTACAAGCCAAGATCCTGGGTAGACGGCTAGCTTGTGGCACATTAGCGTGAGATCTATGCCTGGCATGTCTACGTCCTTCCATGCAAAGAGGTCGGCGTTGTCGCGTAGAAACTGTATGGGTGATTTTTTGACGTCTCCTTTTAGGAGTGTGCCGATATTGGTTGTTTGGTCCGGGGTATCCCCGATCTGAATTTTCTCTATTTCTCCTTCAGGTTGTGGGCGAAGCTCTTCCCGCCTCTGGACTCCACCGAGCTCAATTGTGTGGAATTCTTCTCCTCTGCCTCTGAGGTTTAGACTTTCGTTGTAACAGCGGCATGCCATTCTTTGGTCTACTTTTATCGTAGCTATTCCTCCTGGAGTTGGGAATTTCATGCATAGATGCGGAGTCGAGACTATTGCGCCGAGCTGATTTAACGTTGTCCGACCTATTAGGGCATTGTAGGCTGAACTTACGTCGACTACGATGTAATCTATTTTGAGTGTTCTTGACTGGCTTCCTTTTCCAAAAGTTATGCGGAGTGAGATGTATCCCATCGGCTGGACTAGGGTATCGCCTAGCCCGAATAGGCTGTCTGGATACGCTCTGAGTTTTTTTTCTTCTAGGCCGAGTTTGTCGAAAGCCGTTCTGAATAATATGTCGGCAGAACTCCCCTGGTCTATTAGCGTGCAGTGAAAATTTGCGTTTGCCAGTATAATAGTGATGACCATGGGATCGTCATGCCCTGATGCGACGCCGGATGCGTCTTCCTTTGTAAAAGTGATCGCCAGGATGTTGGGTGCTTCCTCCTTTCCTGCGACGTGATATACATTTTTGAGATGTCTTTTGCGAGATGATTTGGAGATTCCTCCCCCAGCAAATCCACCGTGTATCATGTGGACATGTCTTTCTGGCGTTTGAGATGATCGCGCGGTTAGTCCGACATCTTCTGCTCTTCTTCTTTTTCTTTGTTCGTCATCATGGGTGGCCAGATATCGATCTAGTTTTCCTTCTCGTACGAGCTTTTCTATGACATTTTTTAAATCGAAACACTCATTGGTGGAGTGCTCGCGGATACGATGGTATTCACAATATTCAGCCCGGTTTCCCCCTCCTTTTTTGCCTTTGAGTGGCCGAGCTGGTGGTATTTTTTTCGTATTGCAAACCTCTCTGTATACATCCACAAGAGACACCCGTAGAGGGGTGTAATTGTGGTATTTTTTAATTTTCTCTCCATGTCAGTCTTCCTTCTTTCTGGAATCTTTATCCTTATCCCGGGGGGTGAACCCGGCCTTTGAGGTCTCTCCTAGTCGGGAATTTTCCTCCATGTTGATGTACTTTTCCGCTCGTTCTTGTACCTTGTTTAGAGATGTGGGGTACTTTTTTTATATAGATTGACTAAAGGGCCCTTCTCGTAAGCCATTAATGAGGCCCGTAATAGCGGCTTCTGTTGGCAGGTTCTGTATATCCATGCATGTCTTGTTGAATCTTTCCATGTAGTTGCGCAGGGTTTCCCGTTCTCCTTGTCTGATTCCCAATAAGCTCGAAGAATGTTTATCTTTATCCTTTTGAATGGAGAATCTGGCCAAGAATTTCTTAGCCATGTTGTCGAAACTTGAGATGGACCTAGGAGGGAGGTTGTCGAACCATTTAATTGCTGTTTTTGTTAAAGTAGTTGGAAAGGCTTTGCAACAAACTGCATCTAAGGCGTCGGTGAGATACATTCTGCTTCTGAAGTTGCTGAGATGATGGCCGGGATCTGTAGTGCCGTCGTATAAGGTCATGTCTGGGAGTTTAAAGTCCTTTGGGATTTTCGTCTTCATGATCTCCTTGGTGAATGGATCTTGCTCTTTGTGGGTGCTATCTTCAAGAGTGGATCGGCTGGTTTTCGTCTTGACATCGGCTTTAAGTTTTAGGAGTTTGTTCTCCAATTCCCTGCGTCACCTTATTTCCCTTTGTAGGTCCTTCTCAGCCTCTCGTTGGCGTAGGGCTTCTTCTTCAAGTTGTTTTAACCGATCTTGAAATGCATCCATGGCTCCCTCCTTTGGGGAGTTCTTCTTGTTGTTGATTTGGGAAGTATCTTTTGGGGTGGTGTCCGCATTTTTATGCGGTGTTCTTTCCTCTAGATCTGAGGTGTGCTCGTTGTCATGGTCGTCCGCCATGGTGATGGGATGACTTCCAGGTTCCCCAGCAACGGCGTCAATGTTCCGAGGGTTACCTGAAACTGTAGGTCGATCTCGGATGAGATCTTCTGTAATGATCGGAGATGCTGTGTCCGATGTGTTGGACTTGGTGATGGTGCTGATTCCTTCGTCCCCAGAGGGTGGGGGGTACCTGCAAGGGACTCCGATGCTTAAGTTAGCAAGGGTATTAAGCAGGTTTTTAGTAGAATCAGAGTATGAGTTATACTGGGTGCTCCAGTGTATTTATAGTAGTGTAGAGTGACCTTCTTTAGATAAGATAAGTTAGTTATCTTATCTTATCTTTATCTTTTGAGTGAGGTCATCTTATCTTCAAAGGAACGACCTTTCTTCTTGTAGGCTTGGGTTGCCTTGGGCTTTGGTGCGCGGTCCTCCGTTTGGGCCCTTTATTGGGCTTTCTTGTGACTTTGCCGAGCTCTTTGAGAAGAGGTCGGGTCATCCTGACCTGAAGAGGTCGGTCGCTTTGTCTGTAGAACATCCCGAGTTGGACAGCTCGACCCTAGGGTATGAACAACAAGAAACTAAAAAGATTACAAGCGAGCAACGATGCGCACACATGGCTAACACTTGCGCGTGCATTGGTGCATTTCAAAGCAACGCGTACGCGTGACAGAGCGTCACATGCTGCACTATCAGAACTTGCTGGCAGTGATTTCTAGGCTGTTTTGGACCCAATTTCAAGTCCAAAATTGCAGACTAGAGGCAGGGGTGCAGTTGAGACTGAAGACAGACTTCACTATACTTTTTCTTTGTAGTTTTGTTTTAGTTTTTGAATTCTAGAGAGAGAAAAAACACTACTTCTCCTAGGGTTTTTAGCATTCTTAGTTTTTGCGTTTGGATTGGGTATTGAGAGAACTGCTACTACCTTCAATTAAAGTCTTCATCGTTATAGTTTGCCTTTCTATCACTCTACTCTTTTTCTTTCCATTTAGTTATTGGAACTCATGTTTGTATTTTCTTAATTTTAAATTTATTAATGCAATGAACCATTTTTATATTTAATTCCATTACTTGTTTGACTTCTTTTAATTGATTATTAGTTCCAAATTCACTTTTATTAATTTAATTTTAATTACCATGTTTCCCATCTACTCCCTTGACATGTTTGTGAAAATGGCATTCATGTTAATGGAGTAGAGCTCCCAACTTGGCTTTGGAGTTGATTAATTAGAAACCCTTGAGTTTTAATACTCATGTATTCATCTGTAAATGGAAATTGATGTCTAACTCAATTTTCACTAACTTTAATCCCTCCCTGGAAGTGATTAGGACTTGTGAATCATAGTTAGCATTACTTACTTGACTTTCCTTTATTAGTTAAAGGATAACTAAGTGGAAGCAATAACCTTTTACTATTATACTTAGAAAAATCAACAAGGATAGAAATTTCGATTAATCTTCTCCTAGCCAAGGCCTTTTATTTCAAAGATATAAAACCTCTTGTCATTTTTCTTGCTTTAATTGATAGTCATTTATTTTTGTATTTTCCAATTCTAAATTTCTCAGAAAATTTCTGACCAATAAATCGCACCTTGTGTCAACTCTTTGGGAAATGACCTAGGAATTCTACTCCCAGTTATTTGATTTTAATTGTGACACAAATTAAATTGATAGTGGGAATTTTGTCGGTTAAGACTGTGCTTGCAACGCCATTTTAGAAAACAACTTTTAGAAATTCTTAACCGTCATTTTTCCACCCATCAATTTTTAGCGCCGTTGTTGGGGATACGAAGGCCATGATTCCTAGAGTTGATCAGTATGTCCTAAACGGGAAGTATATCAGACCTCCAGTACCTTCCGGAAGTCGGCCTAAAGGCCCGTCTTTTGACGCCCTTTCTTCTTCCGCTCCACCATCACCCACTCCACAAGCACCTTCCACCAATCAGTTGCTACTTCAGATCCTTGAGAGGTTGGACCGGCAAGACCGGCGGGCTGAGCAAATGGAGCACCGTAACAAGCGCTGATACAACTACTTGAAGGATCTCCTTGTTAGCACTCACCCATCTTCAGAAGAGAAAGATACCCCGGACTCCACTTTCACATAACAGCAGGGAGAGCCATGACGAGCCGGACATTGGAAGTGATGCTCCCAACCCCACTATGTTCATCACTGATGGCACAGAGAACCGCGCCAAGCCTTAAGTGTGGGGAGGTCGGTAACTGACTTCCGAAGGTAAGATCTCTCTATCTCTCTCAACACTAATATTTTATTTTTCTTTTGTTAGATAAGGATAACTTGCATGAGTAGTAGTTGCTTGCATTTAGGTACTACTTGGTTGAGTGATAAATTCCTTTTCAAGACACTATTTTAAAGTATTTCACTAATTTGAATCAAATTTTTGTTAAACTTGTTTGAAGATATTTAATTTGGAACATGGTTTTAGAGCTCAAACACACAAAACCTGTGATATTTTTTAGCCTACTTGTTTGGTTGCACTTTATCAACCAATGTTTTATTTTGGTGCGTGTTGTTCTCTCTAAAATTGTGATCTATATCTTGCTTGATTCTATATTTCCATGGTTAAATGTATGCATACACTTATATGATTGAGGCCTTGTTTCACTTAGCTCACATATCGATATAGCCTTACCTTATCATTATCCTTTACAACCCATGATTGAGCCTATTTTACCTCATTTTTTCTTTATTTTAGCACATCATTAACTTAAAGCATAAAACAATAACTATCCCTAATTTGAATCCTTGATTAGCTTAGACTAGTGAGGTGCACACGAATTAAGTGTGGGGAAATTGAATTGGGAAATACATGTTTAGCAAATTGGGTACCTTATATGCTTATATGAAAAGGTGAAAACAATTTGAGCACTTGTTCATGCATCTAGCACATTAATCATATGCATTAATTCACTGAAAAAAATAAAAAGAAAGAGACAAAAAAGAAAAAAATATGAATGAGAAAAAAAAGGAAAAGAAAAAGAGCAAATAAATAAAAAGGAACAAAATGCCCCAAATGCTAATAAGTGAACTAATGCATATGACTTGTACTTAAAAGATATCAAGGTGCATGAATTTGTGAAAAAATAGTTAATGGATGGCTAGGTTTTGCATTGTAATAACTTGGAATGCCTTAGGTTAGATGAGAAATTTAGGTTAATCAAAGATTCAAATTTTAGTCCACTTAACCGAATACATTCCTACCTTGACCCTAACCCCATTACAACCCTTAAAAAGACCTCTTGATATGTGTATTTATGCATTAAATTGTGTTGATTGGTAAAAGAAAATCAATCCTTAGAGAGCAAGATTAGTAGAGAACTGAGATACTCGACCCTCAAACACTAGAGTGATTAGAGTGTATACACTTCCAATGATGGTTCGATGCTCAATTCTGTGTTCTCAGCTTTCATGAGGTTTCTTATTGCAAGTTTACTTGTACCTTGTTACGTGATTTGAATTAGCGGGATTTATTTATGTTTGTTGGTGGACGAAATTGTGATTCATTCTCTTTGTATTTGCATGAGATTTATTTAATGGCTCTTTGCTAAGTGTGGACACAACTCCGTTCAACTTAACCAGCAAGTGTACTGGGTCATCCAAGTAATACCTTACGTGAGTAAGGGTCGATCCCACAGAGATTGTTGGTATGAAGCAAGCTATGGTCACCTTATAAATCTCAGTTAGGCATATTAAATGGTTTATGAAAAGTTCGAAAATAAATAATAAACAGAAAATAAAATAGTAAATAGTTACTCATATAATTCCATGGTGGGAATTTCAGATAGGCATATGGAGATGCTGTGCTCCTCTCGAATCTCTACGTTCTTATTACATTCATCCAATCCTTCTTACTCCTTTCCATGGCAAGCTGTATGTAGGGCATCACCGTTGTCAATGGCTACATCCCATCCTCTCAGTGAAAATGGTCCTATGCTCTGTCACGGCACGGCTGGTGGACGAAATTGTGATCACATCAATTTAGTACTCTTTGTTATTGTATGGAATCATTATTATGGCTCTTGGCTATGTGTGGACACAACTCCGTTCAACTTAACCAGCAAGTGTACAGGGTCATCCAAGTAATACCTTACGTGAGTAAGGGTCGATCCCACAGAGATTGTTGGTATGAAGCAAGCTATGGTCACCTTGTAAATCTCAGTTAGGCAGATTAAATGGTTATGGGTTTCGAAAATTAATAATAAATAGAAAATAAAAAGGGATAGAAATACTTATGTAAATCAATAGTGGGAATTTCAGATAGGATTGTGGAGATGCTAGAATCCTTTCGAATCTCTACTTTCTTATTGCTTTCATCCAATCCTTCTTACTCCTTTCCATGGCAAGCTGTATGTAGGGCATCACTATCATCAATGGCTACTTTTAATCCTCTCGGGAAAATGGTCCTATGCGCTGTCACTACACGGCTAATCGTCTGGAGGCATCACCCTTGTTGATAGCTACATCCCATCCTCTCAGTGAAAATGGTCCAAATGCTCTGTCACAGCACAGCTAATCATCTGTCGGTTCTCAATTAGGTTGGAGTAGAATCCCTTGATTCTTTTGCGTTTGTCATCACGCCCAGCCTTCAGGAGTTTGAAGCTCGTCACAGTCATTCAATACCGGAATCCTACTCGGAATACCGCAGACAAGGTTAGACTTTCCGGATTCCCGGGATCCTACTCGGAATACCACAGACAAGGTTAGACTTTCCGGATCCCCATGAATGCCGCCATCTATCTAGCTTATACCACGAAGATTTTGTTGGGGAATCTAAGAGATATGCGCCCGGCCTAAGGTAGAACGGAAGTGGTTGTCAGTCACGCGCGTTCATAGGTGAGAATGATGATGAGTGTCACGGATCATCACATTCATCAAAGTGTTGTGCAACGTATATCTTGGAATAAGAATAAGAGAGAATTGAATAGAAAGTAATAGTAATTGTATTGAAACTTGAGGTACAGCAGAGCTCCACACCATTAATCTATGGTGTGCAGAAACTCCACCGTTGAAAATACATAAGTGAAACGTTCAGGCATGGCCGAGAGGCCAGCCCCCATGATTTGAGAACTAATCATCCCAAGATTAAACTGTCAAAAGATAAGACGTCTAATACAATAGTAACTTATCCTATTTATACTAGACTAGCTACTAGGATTTACATGAGTAAGTAATTGATGCATAAATCCACTTCCGGGGCCCACTTGGTGTATGCTTGGGCTGAGCTTGATCTATCCACGAGCTGAGGCTTTTCTTGGAGCTGAACGCCAAGTTATAACGTGTTTTGGGCGTTCAACTCCGGATCATGACGTGTTTCTGGCGTTTAACTCCAGACAGCAGCATGTACTTGGTGTTCAACGCCAAGTTACGTCGTCAATTTCCGAATAAAGTATGAACTATTACATATTGCTGGAAAGCTCCGGATGTCTACTTTCCAACGCCGTTGAGAGCGCGCCATTTGGAGTTCTGTAGCTCCAGAAAATCCATTTTGAGTGCAGGGAGGTCAGATTCCAACAGCATCAGCAGTCCTTTTGTCAGCCTTTTTCAGAGTTTTGCTCAGGTCCCTCAATTTCAGCCAGAAATTACCTGAAATTACAAAAAAACACACAAACTCATAGTAAAGTCCAGAAATGTGAATTTAACATAAAAACTAATGAAAACATCCCTAAAAGTAGCTTGAACTTACTAAAAACTACCTAAAAACAATGCCAAAAAGCGTATAAATTATCCGCTCATCAACGGCTAATCATCTGTCGGTTCTCAATCAGGTTGGAGTAGAATCCCTTGATTTGAGTAAAAATGCGTCTGTCACTAATGATGACAAGTCATCATATACCCATTTTTCAAGCTAATTTCACTTGTTTTGTTAGCATTTATGCATTTTCTTGCATCCTAAGTAAGTGATTTGGAGTGAAAATGCATAACTTCTTTAAATCAAACAACCACCATGAAATTAATGTTAACTCATGAGGTTTAAGCTAAATTTAATTGATTTTTAATTGATTTATAAGCCTTGTGAATTTAGTGATACTTGGAGTGGTTGTTTTGGCTTATTGTAGGTGAAGAAAAGAAAAAAAGGAAAAGCGTGGCCTAAGGAAATGTGGCCCAAGGAAAAGAAAATGTGGTCAAAGAGAGAAGAAGTGTGGCGCACAACATGAGGAAGGCAAGCATTGCCCTCCACAAGGGCACACTGCCCTCTAGGAGGGCAACATAAGGGAACAAGGCATAAAAGGCAACTCTACCCTGCCCACTACAAGGGCAGAGCACAAATCTGTGCCTTGGAATCAAGAAGAAGAAAATGTTGCCCTGCCCTCCACAAGGGCAGTATCGGGCTCACAAGGGGAGAAAATCAAAGGAAAATGTCTCCAAATGCTTGCCACAAGAGTTGAACACGGGACCATGAGGAAGCAAGGAACTAAGTGCCATCACCGTGTCAAGAAAGCCAAGGAAATTAAGTAGCGTGTGTTTCGGCCATGATTCGAACTTGGGACATCAAAGTGAAAACACTGCCCTGCCCTCCGCGAGGGCAGGGCAGCATTTTGTGTGGCATGATTCTGGCGCACCAAGGAATGAATCTGGCAGCACCAGCGCGCACCACAGCACAATTTCTGGCGCACCAATTTTTTTCTGCCTTACCCTCCGCGCGGGCAGGGCAGCATTCTGCGCACCAAGCCACACCATGCACGCACCAAGCACTTTTTTCTACCCTGCCCTCCACAAGGGCAGGGCAGCCTCCTGGAAGCAGCTTCTCATGGGCCAAAAATTGAATTAAAAATCCAATTTAATTCAATTCTTCACCAAATCAAAAGCCCATCCAAATCCCAAGATCCAAGAATAGAAAGTGTATAAATAGGAGTTAGTTTGATGTAAATAGGACTTTTGACCTTTATTTTCACTTTTGAACTCTTGACATTTTACCTTTTACTTGATTTTGAATTCTGCAACTTCTCTTGGTGACTTCACTGAGATTTCAGAGAATTGGGGAGGAGAATTGATCTCTCTTCTTCCTCGTTCTTGCTGGAGCACTTTTATTTTTCTTGTTTTGAGTTTTGGGTGTGAAGAGTTGAGGAAATTCTGTCTCAACCTCCATTCAAAATCTCTTTAATTCCTTTCTGCACAATTAAATTCAATTTCAATTTCCTTTACTGCTTCTTCTTCAATTTCTTGTCAATTGCTTTGTGAACTTGGATCTGGGAAGGCAATTGAGATCTAGGCTTTGCTACCTAGTCTCTGGAGACCTGAGATCCCAATTTACTTTTGGTTCCTCTGTGAACCTCTGTTGCACTTTATTTCCTTACTGTTTGAATCCTAATTGTTTCTAATTCAATTTCTGCTCTATTGATTGTTGCAATTCACATTCTCTTGCTTAAATTCTGAAATCCCTGTCCTCAATTCCCCTTTACATTCAAGCAATTTATATTCCTTGCAATTTAAGTTACTGCAATTTACATTTCTTGCACTTTAAGTTTCAGTCATTTACTTTCTTGTTCTTTAAGATTCAGTCCTTTTACTTTCAGTTTCTTTTAATTTCTGCAATTCTACCCTTCCCCCTTTACATTTACTGTTATTTACTTCCTGTTAAACACAAATTACTCAACCAATACTTGATTCGCTTGACTAAATCAACCACTAAACTAAAATTGCTCAATCCTTCAATCCCTGTGGGATCGACCTCACTCATGTGAGTTATTATTACTTGATGCGACCCGGTACACTTGCCGGTGAGTTTTGTGTCAGATCGTTTTCCGCACATCAAGTTTTTGGCGCCGTTGCCGGGGATTGAAATAGATTGACAATGATTAAGTGAAGTGGAGGTCTAGATTAAGCACTTTTTCTTTTCTGTTTCTCTAACACACTAACTGTTTGAATTTTTGCTTAAACTAACTAAAACTTCATTCTAGCTATAGATTGAAGTTTTATTGATTTTCTGGATCTGTGTGTTTATTGTTGTGTGTTTGTATGTCAGGTACAGGAAGATCTTCCCCTATCCTCTCTGAAATTGACCAAAGAACTCTTCGAAGAATAAGAAGAGCTGAAAGAGGAAAGAACGTTATTGGAGAGGAAGAATCTGAGGAGGAATTCCAAGAAATGGAAGGAGATCCATCAAATCCCAATCAACCAGAAGGAGGAGCCAATAATAATCAACAACAAAGAAGAGTATTGGCTTCCTATACATTTGCAAATGCTAGACACTGTGGGAGTAGCATTCTTCCCCCTAATGTCAATGCAAACAACTTTGAATTAAAGCCACAACTCATCACTTTGGTTCAAAACAACTGTTCTTTTGGGGGAGGACCATTGGAGGACCCAAATCAACACTTATCCACTTTCTTGAGGATTTGTGACACTGTTAAAACCAATAGTGTGCCTCCTGACAGTTACAAGTTGTTGCTCTTTCCATTTTCTCTCAGAGACAAAGCCACTCAATGGCTAGAAACGTTCCCAAAGGAAAGCATCAACACTTGGGATGATTTGGTGAGCAAGTTTCTTGCCAAATTCTATCCCCCTCAAAGAATCATAAGATTGAAGACTGAGGTGCAGACATTCACTCAAATGGAGGCTGAGAATTTATATGAAGCATGGGAAAGATATAAAACTCTATTGAGAAAATGTCCACCAGAGATGTTTACTGAATGGGATAAGTTGCAAAACTTCTATGAAGGACTTACTCTAAAGGCTCAAGAAGCACTTAATCACTCAGCTGGAGGCTCATTACAACTCATGAAAACCACAGAGAAAGCTCAAAACCTCATTGATATGGTGGCCAACAACCAATATTTTTTTGCTCATCAAAGACAACGCCAACCATCACAGAGAAGAGGAGTAATGGAGTTAGAAGGAGTGGATTCAATTCTAGCTCAGAACAAGATGATGCAGCAGCAGATTCAACAACAGTTTGAGCAAATGGCCAAAAGAATTGATGGCCTGCAAGTGGCAGCAGTGAGCACCACAAATCAACCATCAACCACATGGGTGCAAAGTGAAGAAACTCAAGAGGAGCAACAGCAAGAGCAAGTCCAATACATGCACAACCAAAATCCTGGAACAAATGAAGTCTATAGTGATACTTACAATCCATCTTGGAAGAACCATTCCAACCTCAGATGGGGAGACAACCACAATCAAAACCAACAACCATGGCAAAGGAACTCAAGTCAGAACAATTGGAAAAACACAAACCACAACCCCCAGCCAAACACTAACCAAAATACATACAGAAAACCACAAAATAACTACCCCAATTCTAACCATCACCTACCCAATAACCACCCAACTAACCAAAGCACTTACCATCATCCATCAACACCCCAAAATCAACCAATCTCACAAGACTCTCAGAAGATCACTAATCTAGAGCTGCTCATGGAGAAAATGATGAAGAACCAAGAATTGACAACAAAGAACCAAGAAGCTTCCATGAAGAACCTAGAGAGGCAGATTGGTCAACTCTCCAAACAAATTTCTGTTGAAAAACCATCAAGCTCACTACCAAGTGATACCATTCCTAACCCAAAGGAAGAATGCAAGGTCGTGCAACTAAGAAGTGGAAAGATGTTAGTGGATGGTAACCAAGGAGCAACCAAGAAACTTATGGAGAATGACAATGAGCCAACAAAGAATGCTGAAGCCATCAACAAGGACATGACAACCAAGAATGTCCCAGAAGAACTCACAGAAGAAAATAACCAACCACAAAATTTGAAGAAGGGAAAGCAGATTATGGAAGAACCGATTCCAAGACAACTTCAAGGGGAGAAAAACTTGACACCCCCAATACCTTATCCACAAAGATTCCACAAAGAAACAAAGGATCAGCACTTCCACAAATTTCTTGAGACTTTCAAGAAGCTGGAAATTAACATACCTTTGGCTGAGGCATTAGAGCAAATCCCTCTGTATGCCAAGTTTCTAAAGGAACTCATCAACAAGAAGAGAAGTTGGAATGAGAAGGAGACTGTAATGCTTAGTGAAGAATGCAGTGCACCCATCAAAAAGGGACTCCCTCCCAAGCTTGAAGATCCTGGAGGTTTTTTCCTACCCTGCACTATTGGAAACCTATTCATCAACAAGGGGATGTGTGACTTAGGAGCAAGCATAAATCTAATCCCCTCTTCTTTAGTGAAAAAGCTTGGCATAGAGGAGGTGAAACCAATACAAATATCCTTGGAGTTGGTGGATAAATCAGTAGTATATCCTAAAGGGCTGATTGAGAACCTTTTAGTTAAGGTTGACAAATTCATCTATCCGGCAGATTTTGTGATCTTGGATTCTTCAGAAAACGGAAATGACTCCATGATACTTGGTCGACCATTTTTGGCCACTGCTAGAGCCATTGTGGATATAGAGCAAGGAGAGCTAACTCTCAGAATGCATGAGGAGAGCATCACCTTGAAAGTCTTCCCAGAATTACAAAGGAATGAAGAAACAAGCAAGACAAGTGGTGACTTCCTTCCAAAGCAAATAACCAACAAGGCAGTAGAACAGGAAAACAAGCATCCACAAGAAGAAAAAGGAATTCAAAAAGAAGCTGGGATAATAAACAAAAAGGAAGGTATCACAACTCAAGTCAATGTCAAAGGAAGCATATCAACAAGGAAGAAAAAGAAGAAAAACAAGAAAAGGGCTTACAAAGGGTGGAAGAATAAGAAAATCCCAACAGAAGGATTTGCCAAAGGTGACAAGGTGCAACTAGTGTATCAACAGCTGGGAACAAAAGATTATTACACTGTCAACCAAGTACTCTCTCTTGAGCACATTGAAATTGAGCATCAAGGCACACAGAGAATGCTTATAGTGAGAGGTGACAAGTTGAGACATCACCAACATCAACCACCCTAAAGGGAGTCCAATGTCAAGCTAGTGACAATAAAAGAGCGCTTGTTGGGAGGCAACCCAACCTGAGGTAGCTTTCTTTTCATAGCTTTTTTAATAAAAATGTTGAATAATTGGTATGTATTGCAAGAAGCTAAGTTTGGTGTTGCACACCAAAACAATTTAAGGGAGAATGAAGGATTCTAAGTTTGGTGTTCCACCAAAAATCTCATTTAAAAACACATTCTCACTTCTTGTATAATGCTAGCTCCAAGCAATCAGACAAATATTCAACTATTTAACTGCTTTCTAGCTTAGATTCCATAACCTTTAGCAAGGACACAGGGTTTCAAATATGGTTAACTTGTTGCATCTGAGACAGTGGCAAACAATTAAGTTTGGTGTTCACACACCAAAACAAATCCAAGAGCCACACTCAACTTATGCATACTAACCATACACTTAAGGGTTTGAGAAGCAAGCAACTTTGAGAAATATGCAGGACATAAGTCAACAATTGAAGATATTCTACATCCTAACCGAAAGAAAACACAACAGAAGAAAAAATCAAAGGGCTGCAACTTCAAAGGTTGTATCCAAACTTAATCATTGCTGCTGTGTATTATTTTAAACATGGAAACCATTATATATCCTGCTAAAGTGTTTATCTAGTTGCAAGTGAACTTGTTTGATTATGAGTGAGCTGCATAGTGCTTGTCATTCATCACTTAGCTTTAATTTTGTTTTGTTTCCCATATGCTTGAATAAAAGAGATTTGGTTTGAATTGAAAAGTGAAATATCCAATGTTGCATAAGTAGAATGGAAGTTAATGGTGGTATATGTGTTTGATTAAATGCATAACTCATGAAATAATTGCTGCATAATATCATTCTCATTCAAGTGTGAGTTAGCTTGCTGTTATCAAGACCCGTATCAATGAATAAAAAGCCCTTGAGAACAAAAACAGAAAGAAAAGGGAGAAGAAAAAGCCAAAGTGGCAAGAAAAACAAAGAATAAAGGTTGGACACCAATAGCTTGGACCCTAGGACACATGCCTGTGGTGTTTTTGTACTAAGATATGCTTGGATGAGTAAATTCTAAGGGGTATTTTAAAATCCGGTCACTTAGATCAACTGATTTGGGATGGCCAATTGAAAGTCCACAATAAAGAGCAACTTAGATACAGAACATTTAGTTATCCAAAGAGATGCTGGGCATCAATGATCCTAGGAAGAATTAGTGAGCCATGTGTCTGTGGTGGAAAGATGTTGAGTAAAAAAAGAAACAAATAAAGCCAAAGGCTACTACTGCAACATTTGACACCAAACCTCCAAAAGAATAAGCTTGTTAAGCATTATAAGAAAGAAAAGTTAGCAAGGGAGTAATTAAATAAGTAAGTCTTATAACAGCAAGTTTAGCATGCCTTTAATGAAAAATGTGTATTATGTAACAGCAAACAATAACTTGAGTTATCATTGTCTGCATAAAGACCCCATAGATCAAGTTCTGCTATATGCCTAATAAGGATATGTGTCTTTTCTTGTTCATTCCAATTTCTCTTAGTTTTGATGCTTGCTTGGGGACAAGCAAGATTTAAGTTTGGTGTTGTGATGACAAGTCATCATATACCCATTTTTCAAGCTAATTTCACTTGTTTTGTTAGCATTTATGTACTTTCTTGCATCCTAAGTAAGTGATTTGGAGTGAAAATGCATAACTTCTTTAAATCAAACAACCACCATGAAATTAATGTTAACTCATGAGGTTTAAGCTAAATTTAATTGATTTTTAATTGATTTATAAGCCTTGTGAATTTAGTGATACTTGGAGTGGTTGTTTTGGTTTATTGTAGGTGAAGAAAAGAAAAAAAGGAAAAGCGTGGCCTAAGGAAATGTGGCCCAAGGAAAAGAAAGTGTGGTCAAAGAGAGAAGAAGTGTGGCGCACAACATGAGGAAGGCAAGCATTGCCCTCCACAAGGGCACACTGCCCTCTAGGAGGGCAACATAAGGGAACAAGGCATAAAAGGCAACTCTGCCCTGCCCACTACAAGGGCAGAGCACAAATCTGTGCCTTGGAATCAAGAAGAAGAAAATGTTGCCCTGCCCTCCACAAGGGCAGTATCGGGCTCACAAGGGGAGAAAATCAAAGGAAAATGTCTCCAAATGCTTGCCACAAGAGTTGAACATGGGACCATGAGGAAGCAAGGAACTAAGTGCCATCACCGTGCCAAGAAAGCCAAGGAAATTAAGTAGCGTGTGTTTCGGCCATGATTCGAACTTGGGACATCAAAGTGAAAACACTGCCCTGCCCTCCGCGAGGGCAGGGCAGCATTTTGTGTGGCATGATTCTGGCGCACCAAGGAATGAATCTGGCAGCACCAGCGCGCACCACAGCACAATTTCTGGCGCACTAATTTTTTTCTGCCCTACCCTCCGCGCGGGCAGGGCAGCGTTCTGCGCACCAAGCCGCACCATGCACGCACCAAGCACCATTTTCTGCCCTGCCCTCCACAAGGGCAGGGCAGCCTCCTGAAAGCAACTTCTCATGGGCAAAAAATTGAATTAAAAATCCAATTTAATTCAATTCTTCACCAAATTAAAAGCCCATCCAAATCCCAAGATCCAAGAATAGAAAGTGTATAAATAGGAGTTAGTTTGATGCAAATAGGACTTTTGACCTTTATTTTCACTTTTGAACTCTTGACATTTTACCTTTTACTTGATTTTGAATTCTGCAACTTCTCTTGGTGACTTCACTGAGATTTCAGAGAATTGGGGAGGAGAATTGATCTCTCTTCTTCCTCGTTCTTGCTGGAGCACTTTTATTTTTCTTGTTTTGAGTTTTGGGTGTGAAGAGTTGAGGAAATTCTGTCTCAACCTCCATTCAAAATCTCTTTAATTCCTTTCTGCACAATTAAATTCAATTTCAATTTCCTTTACTACTTCTTCTTCAATTTCTTGTCAATTGCTTTGTGAACTTGGATCTGGGAAGGCAATTGAGATCTAGGCTTTGCTACCTAGTCTCTGGAGACCTGAGATCCCAATTTACTTTTGGTTCTTCTGTGAACCTCTGCTGCACTTTATTTCCTTACTGTTTGAATCATAATTGTTTCTAATTCAATTCCTGCTCTATTGATTGTTGCAATTCACATTCTCTTGCTTAAATTCTGAAATCCCTGTCCTCAAATCCCTTTTACATTCAAGCAATTTATATTCCTTGCAATTTAAGTTACTGCAATTTACATTTCTTGCACTTTAAGTTTCAGTCATTTACTTTCTTGTTCTTTAAGATTCAGTCCTTTTACTTTCAGTTTCTTTTAATTTCTGCAATTCTACCCTTCCCCCTTTACATTTACTGTTATTTACTTCCTGTTAAACACAAATTACTCAACCAATACTTGATTCGCTTGACTAAATCAACCACTAAACTAAAATTGCTCAATCCTTCAATCCCTGTGGGATCGACCTCACTCATGTGAGTTATTATTACTTGATGCGACCCGGTACACTTGCCAGTGAGTTTTGTGTCGGATCGTTTTCCGCACATCAACTAACACCCAGCCTTCAAGAGTTTGAAGCTCGTCACAGTCATTTAATCCCAGAATCCTACTCGGAATACCACAGACAAGGTTAGACTTTCCGGATTCCTGGAATCCTACTCGGAATACCACAGACAAGGTTAGACTTTCCAGATTCCCATGAATGCCGCCATCTATCTAGCTTATACCACGAAGATTCTGTTGGGAAATCTAAGAGATATGCGCCCGGCCTAAGGTAGAACGGAAGTGGTTGTCAGTCACGCGCGTTCATATGTGAGAATGATGATGAGTGTCACGGATCATCACATTTATCAAGTTGAAGTGCAACGTATATCTTGGAATAAGAATAAGGAGAATTGAATAGAAAATAGTAGTAATTGCATTGAAACTTGAGGTACAGCAGAGCTCCACACCCTTAATCTATGGTGTGTAGAAGCTCCACCGTTGAAAATACATAAGTGAAAGGTTCAGGCATGGCCGAATGGCCAGCCCCCAAAACGTGATCAATAGCCTCCTAAGATGAAGAATAAAACAAAACTGAGACCAAAGATGTAACGTGGTCAAAAGACGACTAATACACTAGTAAAAAGTTCTATTTATACTAAACTAGCTACTAGGGTTTACAGGAGTAAGTAATTGATGCATAAATCCACTTCCGGGGCCCACTTGGTGTATGTTTGGGCTGAGCTTGATCTATCCATGAGCTGAGGCTTCTTTTGGAGTTGAACGCCAAGTTGTAACGTGTTTTGGGCGTTCAACTCCGGGTCGTGACGTGTTTCTGGCGTTTTACTCCAGACAGCAACATGGAACTGGCGTTGAGCGCCAGTTTACGTCGTCAATTCCCGAATAAAGTATAGACTATTATATATTGCTGGAAAGCTCTGCATATCTACTTTCCAACGCTGTTGAGAGCGCGTCATTTGGAGTTCTGTAGCTCCAGAAAATCCATTTCGAGTGCAGGGAGGTCAGATTCCAACAGCATCAGCAGTCCTTTGTCAGCCTCCTTTTCAGAGTTTTGCTCAGGTCCCTCAATTTCAGCCAGAAATTACCTGAAATCACAAAAAAATACACAAACTCATAGTAAAGTCCAGAAATGTGAATTTAACATAAAAACTAATGAAAACATCCCTAAAAGTAGCTTGAACTTACTAAAAACTACCTAAAAACAATGCCAAAAAGCGTATAAATTATCCGCTCATCACAACACCAAACTTAAATTGTTGCTTGTCCCCAAGCAACTGAAAATCAAATAGGATAAAAAGAAGAGAATATACTATAAATTCCAAAATATCAATGAATATTAATTTCAATTAGATGAGCGGGACTTGTAGCTTTTTGCTTCTGAACAGTTTTGGCATCTCACTTTTTTCTTTGAAGTTCAGAATGATTGGCTTCTCTAGGAACTTAGAATTTCGGATAGTGTTATTGACTTTCCTAGCTAAGTATGTTGATTCTTGAACACAGCTACTTATGAGTCTTAGCCGTGGCCCTAAGCATTTTGTTTTCCAGTATTACCACCGGATACATAAATGCCACAGACACATAACTGGGTGAACCTTTTCAGATTGTGACTCAGCTTTGTTAGAGTCCCCAGTTAGAGGTGTCCAGGGCTCTTAAGCACACTCTTTTGCTTTGGATCACGGCTTTAACCACTTAATCTCAAGCTTTTCACTTGGACCTGCATGCCACAAGCACATGGTTAGGGACAGCTTGATTTAGCCGATTAGGCCTGGATTTTAATTCCTTGGGCCCCCCTATCCATTGATGCTCAAAGCCTTGGATCCTTTTTACCCTTGCCTTTTGGTTTTAAGGGCTATTGGCTTTTTCTGCTTGCTTTTTCTTTTTCTTTCTATTCTCTTTTTTTTTTCGCCATATTTTTTTCTTTTTTTTTTCGCAAGCTTTTTACTTTTTCACTGCTTTTTCTTGCTTCAGGAATCAATTTCATGATTTTTCAGATTATCAATAACATTTCTCTTTGTTCATCATTCTTTCAAGATCCAACAATTTTAACATTCATAAACAACAAGATCAAAAATATGCACTGTTTAAGCATTCATTCAGAAAACAAAAGTATTGTCACCACATCAATATAATTAAATTAAATTCAAGGATAAATTCGAAATTCATGTACTTCTTGTTCCTTTGAATTAAAACATTTTTCTTTTAAGAGAGGTGAAGGATTAATGGATTTTATTCATAGCTTTAAGACATAGTTACTACATACTAATGATCATGAAGTAGAAACACAATACATAGATAAACATAACATAAAAACCGAAAAAGCAGGAAGAAATAAGAACAAGGAATGAATCCACCTTAGTGGCGTCTTCTTCTTGAAGGACCAACAATGTCCTTAAGCTCTTCTATGTCCCTTCCTTTCCTTTGTTGCTCCTCCCTCATTGCTCTTTGATCTTCTCTTATTTCATGGAGAATGATGGAGTGCTCATGATGTTCCATCCTTAATTGTTCCACATTGTAGCTCAAATCTTCTAAGGAAGTGTTGAGTTGTTCCCAATAGTTGTTGGGAGGAAAGTGCATCCCTTGAGGCATCTCAGGGATTTCTTGATGATAAGCTTCCTCATGCATCTCTTGAGATCTGTGGAGGGTCTCTCTTGCTTGCTCCATCCTCTTCTTGGTTATTGGCTTATCCTCTTCAATGGGGATGTCTCCTTCTATGATAACTCCAGCTGAGTAACATAGATGGCAAATAAGGTGAGGAAAAGCTAGCCTTGCCATGGTGGAGGGCTTTTCGGCTATTTTGTAGATTTCATTGGAGATGACTTCATGAACTTCTACTTCCTCTCCAATCATGATGCTATGAATCATGATTGCCCGATCCACAGTAACTTCAGATCGGTTGCTAGTGGGAATGATGGAGCGTTGAATGAACTCTAACCATCCTCTAGCCACAGGCTTGAGGTCCAGTCTTCTCAGTTGAACTAGCTTGCCTTTGGAGTCTCTTTTCCATTGAGCTCCTTTCACACATATGTCCATAAGGACTTGGTCCAACCTTTGATTAAAGTTGACCCTTCTAGTGTAGGGGCGTTCATCTCATTGCATCATGGGCAAGTGGAACGCCAACCTCACATTTTCCGGACTAAAATCTAAGTATTTCTCCCGAACCATTGTGAGATAATTCTTTGGACTCGGGTTCATACTTTGATCATGGTTCTTAGTGATCCATGCATTGGCATAGAATTCTTGAACCATTAGGATTCCGACTTGTTGCATGGGGTTGGTTAGGACTTCCCAACCTCTTCTTCGAATTTCATGTCGGATTTCCAGATACTCATTTTTCTTGAGCTTGAAAGGGACCTCCGGGATCACCTTCTTCTTTGCCACAACATCATAGAAGTGGTCTTGATGACTTTTGGAGATGAATCTTTCCATCTCCCATGACTTGGAGGTGGAAGCTTTTGTCTTCCCTTTTCCTTTTCTAGAGGATTCTCCGGTCTTAGGTGCCATTGATGGTAATGGAAAAACAAAAAGCTTATGCTTTTACCACACCAAACTTAAAATATTGCTCGCCCTCGAGCAAGAGAAGAAAGAGGAGAAGAAGAAGAAGAAGAAAATATGGAGGAGAAGGGGGAGTGTAGGTTTTGGCCAAGGTATGAAAGAGGGGGTTGTGTTGTGTGAAAATGAAGTAGAAGGGAGGGGTTTATATAGGGAAAAGGGGGGGAGGGTAGGTTCGACTATTTAGGGTGGGATTGGGTGGAAAAATGTTTTTGAATTTTGAAGGTAGGTGGGGTTTATGGGGAAGAGTGGATGGATGTGAGTGGTGAAGGGGGTAATTGGGAAGAGAGATTAAAGTTGTTGGGAAGTGTGTTTTGGGGAAGAGTGTTATAGGATTAGGAGGTAAGGTGGGAATATGTTAGGTGGGGATCCTGTGGGATCCACAGATCCTGAGATGATCTTGTGGGGTCCACAGATCCTGAGATGATCCTGTGGGGTCCACAGATCCTGAGGTGTCAAGGAATTACATCCCTGCACCAAATAGACATGTAAAATGCCTTTGCATACCATTCTGGCGTTTAAACGCCGAGGTGATGCACGTTCTGGGCGTTCAACGCCCATGTGTAGCATGTTTCTGGCGTTGAACGCCAGTTCCATGCTTGTTACTGGCGTTCAGCGCCAGCTTTCCTCAAGGCACATTCCTGGCATTCAAACGCCAGAATGTTGCTTGTTTCTGGCATTCAGCGCCAGATTCATGCTCTGTTCTGGCGTTGAACGCCAGCCAGATGCTCCTTACTGGCGTTGAACGCCAGTCTGTCCTCCCTCCAGGGTGTGATTTTTCTTCTGCTGTTTTTGATTCTATTTTTAATTTTTATATTTTTTTTCATGACTCCACATGATCATGTACCTAATAAAACACAAAATAACAATAAAATAAAATAAAATAAAAATTAGATAAATAAAATTGGGTTGCCTCCCAATAAGCGCTCTTTTAATGTCATTAGCTTGACAGTGGGCTCTCATGGAGCCTCACAGGTGATCAGGTCAATGTTGTATAGTCCCAACACCAAACTTAAAGTTTGGATATGGGGTCTTAACACCAAACTTAGAGTTTGGTTGTGGCCTCCCAACACCATACTTAGAGTTTGACTGTGGGGGCTCTTTTTGACTCTGAACTGAGAGAAGCTCTTCATGCTTACTCTCTTTTGTCACAGAGTGATGGCCATGTGCCTTAAACATAAGGTAGTCCCCATTCAATTGAAGGACTAATTCACTTCTGTTGACATCTATCACAGCTCCTGCTGTAGTTAGGAAAGGTCTTCCAAGGATGATACATTCATCCTCTTCCTTCCTAGTGTCTAAGATTATGAAATCAGCAGGGATGTAAAGGCCTTCAACCTTTACTAACACGTCCTCTACTACTCCATAAGCTTGTCTTAATGACTTGTCTGCCAATTGTAATGGGAACAAGGCAGGTTGTACCTCAATGATCTCCAGCTTCTCCATTACAGAGAGTGGCATAAGATTTATCCCTGACCCCAGATCACATAGAGCTTTTTCAAAGGTCAATGTGCCTATGGTACAAGGTATTAAGAACTTGCCAGGATCTTGTCTCTTTTGAGGTAAAATTTGCTGAATCCAGGTATCTAGTTCACTAATGAGCAAGGGAGGTTCACTTTCCTAAGTCTCATTACCAAACAACTTGGCATTCAGCTTCATGATAGCTCCTAAATATTGAGCAACTTGCTCTCCAGTCACATCTTCATCCTCATCAGAGGAAGAATAGCCTTCAGAGCTCATGAATGGCAGAAGGAGATTTAATGGAATCTCTATGGTCTCTATATGAGCCTCATATTCCTTTGGATCCTTAATAGGAAACTCCTTCTTGCTTGAGAGACGTCCCAGGAGGTCCTCCTCACTAGGATTTTCGTCCTTCTCCTCCCTTGTGCATTCGGCCATATTGATTACATCAATGGCCTTGCACTCTCCTTTTGGATTCTCTTCTGTATTGCTTGGGAGAATACTGGGAGGAGTTTCAATGACTTTCTTACTCAGCTGGCCCACTTGTGCCTCCAGATTTCTAATGGAGGATCTTGTTTCACTCATGAAATTGAAAGTGGTCTTTGACAGATCAGAGACTAGATTGGCTAAATTAGAAGTGTTTTGTTCAGAATTCTCTGTCTGTTGCTGAGAAGATGATAGAAAAGGCTTGCTATTGCTCAGCCTATTGCGTCCACCATTGTTAAAGCCTTGTTGAGGCTTTTGTTGATCCTTCCATGAGAAATTTGGATGATTTCTCCATGATGAATTATAGGTGTTTCCATAAGGTTCACCCATGTAATTTACCTCTGCTATTGCAGGGTTCTCAGGATCATAAGCTTCTTCAGAAGCTGCCTCTTTAGTACTGTTGGATGCATTTTGCCATCCATTCAGACTTTAAGAAATCATGTTAACTTGCTGAGTCAACACTTTGTTCTGAGCCAATATGGCATTCAGAGCATCAATTTCAAGAACTTCCTTCCTCTGAGGTGTCCCATTATTCACGGAATTCCTCTCAGAAGTGTACATAAATTGGTTATTTGCAACCATGTCAATGAGTTCTTGAGCTTCTACAGGTGTTTTCTTTAGGTGAATGGATCCACCTGCAGAATGGTCCAATGACATTTTCGAAAACTCAGATAGACCATAATAGAATATATCTAATATGGTCCATTCTGAAAACATGTCAGATGGACATCTTTTGGTCAACTGCTTGTATATTTCCCAAGCTTCATTGAGGGATTCACCATCTTTTTGTTTGGAGGTCTGAACATCCACTCTAAGCTTGCTCAGCTTTTGAGGAAGAAAGAATTTATCCAAGAAGACCGTGACCAGCTTATCCCAGGAGTCCAGGCTATCCTTATGTTGTGAATCCAACCATATTCTAGCTCTGTCTCTTACAGCAAAAGGGAAAAGCATGAGCCTGTAGACTTCAGGATCTACTCCATTCGTCTTTACAGTCTCACAAATCTGCAAGAACTCAGTTAAAAACTAGTAAGGATC
This sequence comes from Arachis stenosperma, assembly GCF_014773155.1. Lineage (NCBI taxonomy): Eukaryota > Viridiplantae > Streptophyta > Magnoliopsida > Fabales > Fabaceae > Arachis > Arachis stenosperma. The sequence continues at coordinate 88,467,139 of NC_080380.1, forward strand.
TTCAGATGGAAGTCCATAAAACTTGCAGTTCTATTGCATTAAATCAACTAGTCGAGGCTTAAGCTCAAAATTGTTGGCTCCAATGGCAGGAATGGAGATGCTTCTTCCATCAAATTTGGACGTTGGTTTTGTGAAGTCACCAAGCATTCTCCTTACATTATTGTTGTTGGGTTCGGCTGCCATCTCTTTCTCTTGTTCAAAAATTTATGAAAGGTTGTTTCTGGATTGTTTAGCTTCTCTTAGTTTCCTCTTCAGAGTCCTTTCAGGTTCAGGATCAATTTCAACAAGAGTGCCTTTTTCCTTGTTCCTGCTCATATGAAAGAGAAAAAAAACAAGAAAAGAAGAGGAATCCTCTATGTCACAGTATAGAGATTCCTTTATGTTAGTAGAAGAAGAAAGGGGGGAAGAGTGAAGAAGAATGGGTTCGGATTTTTAGATGAAGAGAGGTGAAGAAAAGTGTTAGTAAATAAATAATTAAATAGAATAAGAAAAGAGAGGGAGAATTCGAAAATTAATTTTTGAAAGGGAGTTAGTAATTTTGAAAATTAAAGATAAGATATGATTAAAATTATAAAATTTAAAACAATTAAAAAGAATTTTTGAAAAAGAGAGAGGTATTTTCGAAAATTGAAAAGGGAAAAGTAGTTAGGTGGTTTTGAAAAAGATAAGAAACAAACAAAAAATCAAATAGTTAGTTGAAAAAGATATTAAAATCAAAATTGAAAAGATAAGAAGATAAGAAGTTAGATAAGATATTTTGAAATCAAATTTTTGAAAAAGATAAAATTTCAAAAAAGATATGATAAAAAGATAAGATAAGATATAAAAAGATATGGTTGAAGAAGATTTAATTTAATTTTAAAATTAATTACTTCACTAACAAGAAACTTCAAGATAAGATTCTAGAACTTAAGGATTGAACCTTTCTTAACAAGAAAGTAACAAACTTCAAATGTTTTGAATCAATCACATTAATTATTAGTGAATTTTCGAAAATTTGATATAAAGATAAGAAAAAGATTTTGAAAAATATTTTAAAAAAGATTTTTGAAATTTTCGAAAAAGAGGAGAAATTGTGATTCATTCTCTTTGTATTTGCATGAGATTTATTTAATGGCTCTTTGCTAAGTGTGGACACAACTCCGTTCAACTTAACCAGCAAGTGTACTAGGTCATCCAAGTAATACCTTACGTGAGTAAGGGTCGATCCCACGGAGATTGTTGGTATGAAGCAAGCTATGGTCACCTTATAAATCTCAGTTAGGCAGATTAAATGGTTTATGATAAGTTCGAAAATAAATAATAAACAGAAAATAAAATAGTAAATAGTTACTCATATAATTCAATGGTGGGAATTTCAGATAGGCATATGGAGATGCTGTGCTCCTCTCGAATCTCTACTTTCTTATTACATTCATCCAATCCTTCTTACTCCTTTCCATGGCAAGCTGTATGTAGGGCATCACCGTTGTCAATGGCTACATCCCATCCTCTCAGTGAAAATGGTCCTATGCTCTGTCACAGCAAGGCTAATCATCTGTCGGTTCTCAATCAGGTTGGAATAGAATCCCTTGATTCTTTTGCATCTGTCACTAACGCCCAGCCTTCAGGAGTTTGAAGCTCGTCACAGTCATTCAATCCCAGAATCCTACTCGGAATACCACAGACAAGGTTAGACTTTCCGGATTCCCGGAATCCTACTCGGAATACCACAGACAAGGTTAGACTTTCCGGATTCCCATGAATGCCGCCATCTATCTAGCTTATAACACGAAGATTCTGTTGGGGAATCTAAGAGATATACGCCCGGCCTAAGGTAGAACGGAAGTGGTTGTCAGTCACACGCGTTCATAGGTGAGAATGATGATGAGTGTCACGGATCATCACATTCATCAAGTTGAAGTGCAACGTATATCTTGGAATAAGAATAAGGAGAATTGAATAGAAAATAGTAGTAATTGCATTGAAACTTGAGGTACAGCAGAGCTCCACACCCTTAATCTATGGTGTGTAGAAACTCCACCGTTGAAAATACATAAGTGAAAGGTTCAGGCATGGCTGAATGGCCAGCCCCCAAAACGTGATCAATAGCCTCCTAAGATGAAGAATAAAACAAAACTGAGACCAAAGATGTAACGTGGTCAAAAGACGACTAATACACTAGTAAAAAGTTCTATTTATACTAAACTAGCTACTAGGGTTTACAGGAGTAAGTAATTGATGCATAAATCCACTTCCGGGGCCCACTTGGTGTATGTTTGAGCTGAGCTTGATCTGTCCACGAGCTGAGGCTTCTTTTGGAGTTGAACACCAAGTTGTAACATGTTTTGGGCGTTCAACTCCGGGTCGTGACGTGTTTCTGGCGTTTTACTCCAGACACCAACATGGAACTGGCGTTGAGCGCCAGTTTACATCATCAATTCCCGAATAAAGTATGGACTATTATATATTGCTGGAAAGCTCTGGATGTCTACTTTCCAATGCCATTAAGAGCGCTCCATTTGGAGTTCTGTAGCTCCAGAAAATCCATTTCGAGTGCAGGGAGGTCAGATTCCAACAGCATCAGCAGTCCTTTGTCAGCCTCCTTTTCAGAGTTTTGCTCAGGTCCCTCAATTTCAGCCAGAAATTACCTGAAATCACAAAAAAATATGCAAACTCATATTAAAGTCTAGAAATGTGAATTTAACATAAAAACTAATGAAAACATTCTTAAAAGTAGCTTGAACTTACTAAAAACTACCTAAAAACAATGCAAAAAAGCGTATAAATTATCCGCTCATCATTTGTCTTGGAGGATTTGTTTACTTTAACCAAGTAGGTAGAAGCATTTTAGCATGTAGTCGCATTCATATAGATAGGTTGCATTGCATAGGTCTTACCTTTGTCTTCTATCACCCTTTTGGTTTCATTGAGCTTAGCATGAGGACATGCTAATGTTTAAGTGTGGGGAGATTGATAAACCACTATTATATGGTTTATCTTGTACTAAATTGAGTGGATTTTATCAATTCTTCATACACTAATTCATATAAACTGCATGGTTTTACAATTTCTTCCTAATTTTGTACAATGATTGCAAACTTGCTTCCTAGGCCTTTAATTTGTTACTTTCTAATTCTCCTTTATTACCATTCGATGCCGTGATGTGTTTGTGAAGTGTTTTTAGGTTTACAGGGCATGAATGGCTTAAAGGATGAAGAGGAGGCATGTCAAAATAGAAAGAACACAAGAAACTAAAGAGGTTACAAGCGAGCAGCGACGCGCATGCATGGCTGACACGTGCGCGCGCATTGGCGCATTTCACAGCGACGCGTATGGGTGGCCGACGCATACACGTGACAAGCGTAAATGACCAGTGATGCGTACGCGTGGCCGACGCATACGCGTGACAGAGCGTCATGTGCTGCACTATCAGAACTCGCTCGGGGTGATTTCTGGGCTGTTTTGTACCCAATTTCAAGCCCAAAAACGCAGACTAAAGGCAGGGGTGCAGCTGAGACTGAAGACAAACTTCACTTTACTTTTCATTTTTAGTTTTGTTTTAGTTTTTGAATTCTAGAGAGAGAGAAAAACACTACTTCTCCTAGGGTTCTTAGCATTCATAGTTGTTGCGTTTGGATCGGGTATTGAGTTAGCTGCTACTACCTTCGATTGAAGTCTTCATCTTTATAGTTTGCCTTTCTATCATTCTACTCTTTTACTTTCCATTTAGTTACTGGAACTCATATTTGTATTTTCTTAATTTTAAATTTATTAATGCAATGAACCATTTTTATATTTAATTCCATTACTTGTTTGATTTCTTTTAATTGATTATTAGTTCCAAATTTGCTTTTATTAATCTGATTTTAATTACCATGTTTCCCATCTATTCCCTTGATATGTTTGTGAAAATGGCATTCATGTTAATGGAGTAGAGCTCCCAACTTGGCGTTGGAGTTGATTAATTGGAAACCCTTGAGTTGGAATACTCAAGTATTAATCTGTAATTGGAAATTGCTGGCTAACTCGATTTTCACTAACTCTAATCCCTCCATGGGAGTGATTAGGACTTGTGAATCAGAGTTAGTATTACTTACTTGACTTTCCTTTATTAGTTAAAGGATAACTAAGTGAAAGCAATAACCTTTTACTATTATACTTGGAAAAATCAACAAGGATAGAAATTCCGATTAATCTTCTCCTAGACAAGGCCTTTTATTTCAAATATATAAAACCTCTTGTCATTTTTCCTGCTTTAATTGATAGTCATTTATTTTTCTATTTTCCAATTCGAAAATTTCTTAGAAAATTTTTGACCAATAAATCGCACCATGTGTCAACTCTTTGGGAAACGACCTGGGAATTTTACTCCCAGTTATTTGATTTTAATTGTGACACAAATTAAATCGATAGTGGGAATTTGGTCGGTTAAGACTGTGCTTGCAACGCCATTTTATAAAACAACTTTTAGAAATTCTTAACCAGAATTTTTCCACCCATCAGTGAGCAAAAATTAAAGATACAATAAAGGCACAAGAAAGAAAACAGAGACAATATGATTGCATGAATAAGTGGTGTGCATGGTACATAGCATGAAAAATAAGTGGCAACACCAACTTAGTGTGACACTTTCATTTTAGAATGATGCAAGTACCCAGTGAAAATTGAAAATCAAATTGTTGCACGGTAACACCAAACTTAGAATGCAATCATATGCCAAATTATTGAAAATAAACAAAGAAAAGAAAGGAAATGTTACCTACGGTTGGGTTGCCTCCCAACAAGCACTCTTTTAATATAATTAGCTTGACATATTGTTTTCAACTTTTTTCCTCTACTTCCAGTTTGTTAAGAGGAATGACCTTAAAGGGAAAGAAGAGTAAGTGGATGTCCCCTGTTTTGAGTGCCTTCCAACAAGCTTCCTTTTGTTGTTAGCTTGAGTGAACTTGTTTGTTGGAGCAGGGGTTGGATTGTTCTTTGACCCTCTCTTTTTCATGGGTATAGCTAATTGTTTCTTAGTCACAATCCTTATTACAGTGATTTGGTTGATTGCCTTCACTTCTTTGCTTTCAAGACTTGGTTGTTATGTGCTTGTTGGAGTGCCTTTTTCATCAAGAACTTCTTGGAATGGTGGCTCACTTGGTATAAGGATCTCTTTCACTTGCTCTACCAATTCCTCATTTTCACCCTCATTAAGCACTTCTCCACTCCTTACACTGATGGCATGATATTCTTTCCCTGGCCAAGGGAAGACATTGGTTGGTTCATCAACAAAATGTTGTGCCAATTGTCTCATGTGCTCTTCTTGATTTCTCCTTCAGATTTTCAAATCTTCAATCACCTCACTTACATTTTGCCTTAAAAACTCACTGAGTTGGGCAATGAAGAGATATCTCTTGGAGAGTTCTTCTATTGCAAATTCTAGAAGATTTTGTGGAGGTGCATAGGTTGGACAATTATGGGATGATAGTCCTTAATGAATGGGGTATGCAACATTAAAATCCCTTTCCAAGCCAAAATTTTGGTAGTTGTCATAATAATATGAGCTATTTTATAGCTCTGGGAGGTATTCCATTTCATTTGATTGCTCATAATCTATCATTCCTTGGTGATATTCCCAACCACCATTAAGATGATAACTTGAATCATTTTGTGGTGGTGGGCAATATCCCATATGATATGATTGATCAGAATGTGAAGTAAACTCCATTTGAATTTTGTAAAACACAATCACCAAGAAAAGTTAAAATTCCTTATATTAGAGATAAGAAATCCTTAGTGAGGCAATAACACAAACACCTTACTAGAAAGAGAAAATTAAAAGAAAATAAATGACAAAGACAAAAAGAAAAAAAATGTCTAATCTAGTTAATCAATCAACTGGTAGTTTGTTAATCACAATTAATCCCCGGCAATGGCGCCAAAAACTTGATACGAAAAAATTAATTCTCTGTAATAACTACCGGCAAGTGTACTGGGTCGTATCAAGTAATAAAACTCACAAAAGAGTGAGGTTGATCCCACGAAGATTAACGGATTAAGCAATCAATGGTTGATTGATTATTAGAGTGATAATCAAACAGGAAATGTAAATTACATACAAGTAAAGTAAAGCAATAAAGTGCAAGAAAGTAAATGGCAAGAAAAGTAAAGTGCTGGAAAATAAAAGAGCAAGAAAAGTAAAGTACGGGAAAGTAAAATACAAGAAAGAAAAGTACAAGAAAGTAAATAACTAGAAATAAAAGAAAGGAAGAGCATTGGGATAGAGAGATATTGAATTCTCCGGATCAATTGCTTTCATCTCTTCCTCAATCCATGCATTCATTGATCTCTTGGCAATCTTAGGTGATTGAATCCTAATTCCTTAGCAATTCAATCTCTCTAAGCTTGAACAATTGCCCAATTTCTTGATCTAATTGCTCATGGGAAGAGATGAAGCTTGATCACTGATTATACCACACACCTTCATAGATCAAAGTTTTGGTAGGATTACATGTCACCATATCTATCCAACCCCAACCTAATCCAATATGAGAAAGATTTCAAGCATGGTTCTATGATTTCTCTTCCAATGCAATCACAAAACCGAAGTACATTCAATTTCTCTTCCAAGACAATTGAATGCTTGAATGAAGAACGAAATCTTTCTAGCAAGTCAAGAGAATGAAAGAGAAGAAAAAGATTAAAAATAATTTAATCCATTGAAAAATAATAGAGCTCTCTTTCCCAATGGAAAGAGTTAGTAATTCATAACTAAAATATTGACAATGTAAGAAAGAAATGGAAGAGAAGAGAAGTGTGGGTGAGGGAGTCCGAAGACCCCTACTCTATGGTGTTCTCCCCGAATTTTTCTCCTAATTCTATGAAGCTAAGGCCTTTATATAGGCTTTTCTAAATTACAAATTAAAATGAAATTGAACTCAAATTATAATCAAATTAACTATTCTAGATGATTCTTGTGGCCTTGGTTGGTTGATAATTGTGGGCTTGCTTGCTTGAGAATTGCATTCTTTGCATGGGTGCCCATTTGTATTGAAGTTGGTGAGAACGTTAGTGGCCAACTTTTTTATCAAACGCTACTTAAAAAATGATTTCATGGGTGCTGCCAGCAACATTTGACTCAACATTGGTGCACCAATGTTCGCCTGGTCATGCGTACGCATCGCCTACGCATACGCGTCAAACTGAATTTTGCGCGTGATGCGTACGCGTCGCTGCAATTTTTCCAACTTCAAATTTTGAAATTTTGTCGAAGTCGTTGGGGGTAACGTTAGTTCACCAACATTCCCTCCAACGTTGGCACCTCAAAAACATTGCTTTGGCAAGTTTGAGGCAACGTTGGTGTGCCAGCTTTGGCTCTAACGTTGCACCTTTTCTGCTTCTTCCTTGCCCCCTTCTCTGCTTCTCTTAAGCTCCTTTCTTCCTTCATGCTTGTTTTGTGCTTTTTACTTCCTTTTTCCACCAATTTCTATAAAATAGATCAAATCAAAGAGATGAAAGTAATCTATGATTTAAGCACAAAAATACTTAATAATTAAGCATGATTAGTGAAAAGTAAAGGTGAAAAAAGCATAGAAAAACAAGCCATGATGCCCTGGCATCAAGAGACTCCCATATTTCTTTGTCTCTTATTTATATATGCAGGAACAACAAAGTCACTATGGATTCAAAGGAGAATACACGAATTGGGAGTCCTCTGGGCTCCTATAGATTTGACACTCCTATTGACTCAGATGACTTTAAGGTCAACATAGACCAGGTCCTACTATTACAGCAAAAGTGCCAGTTTTATGTACACCGACAAGAAGACCCCAATAAGTTCATCTCTGACTTTCTACAGTTCTGTAACACTATATAGGCCAATGAAGTGGACCCTGAAGTCCCCAGGCTAAAACTCTTCCCATTTGCTCTGAGTGATCAAGCAAATAAATGGTGGCAAATTGGACTTAGAGAAAGTGTGAACACCTGGGATAAGGTTGTTAACAAATTCCTGAACAGGTTCTCTCCCTCATAGAGATTAACTAAGCTAGTGACAGATGTTTAGACCTTCAGGAAGAAAGAGAGCGAGTCCCTCCATGATGCTTGGGAGAGGTACAAGCTGATGTTCAGAAACTTTCCTCTACATATGTTCTCAAGATGGGGTAAGACGATCATCTTCTATGAAGCCATCTCTGAGATAGCCATAAAGATAGTAGATCACTTTGCAGGCTATTTGATGAGCGGATAATTTATACGCTTTTTGGCATTGTTTTTAGGTAGTTTTTAGTAAGTTCAAGCTACTTTTAGGGATGTTTTTATTAGTTTTTATGTTAAATTCACATTTCTGGACTTTACTAGGAGTTTGTGTGTTTTTCTGTGATTTCAGGTAAATTCTGGCTGAAATTGAGGGACTTGAGCAAAACTCTGAAAAAGGCTGACAAAAGGACTGCTGATGCTGTTGGAATCTGACCTCCCTGCACTCAAAATGGATTTTCCGGAGCTACAGAACTCCAATTGTCGCGCTCTCAACGGCGTTGGAAAGTAGACATCCAGAGCTTTCCAGCAATATATAATAGTCTATACTTTATTCGGAATTTGACGACGTAACTTGGCGTTGAACGCCAAGTTCATGCTGCTGTCTGGAGTTAAACGCCAGAAAAACGTCATGATCTGGAGTTGAACGCCCAAAACACGTCATAACTCGGAGTTCAACTCCAAGAGAAGCCTCCGCTCGTGGATTGAACAAGCTCAGCCCAAACATACACCAAGTGGGCCCCGGAAGTGGATTTATGCATCAATTACTTACTCATGTAAACCCTAGGAGCTAGTTTATTATAAATAGAACATTTAACTAATGTATTTGACATCTTTTGATCACTTTAGATCTTAGGATCAGATCTTTGAACGCATAGTTCTTAGACCTTGGGGGCTGGCCTCTCGGCCATGCCTGAACCTTTCACTTATGTATTTTCAACGGTGGAGTTTCTACACACCATAGATTAAGGGTGTGGAGCTCTGCTGTACCTCAAGTTTCAAATGCCAATAAGATGATATCCTATTCAATTCTATTTATTCCTATTTCAAGATATACGTTGCACTTCAACTTGATGAATGTGATGATCCGTGACACTCATCATCATTCTCACCTATGAACGCGCGTGATTGACAACCACTTCCGTTCTACTCTAGGCCGGGCGCATATCTCTTAGATTCCCCAACAGAATCTTCGTGGTATAAGCTAGATAGATGGCGGCATTCATGAGGATCCGGAAAGTCTAAACCTTGTCTATGGTATTCTGAGTAGGATTCTGGGATTGAATGACTGTGACGAGCTTCAAACTCCTGAAGGCTGGGCGTGATGACAAGCGCAAAAGAATCAATGGATTCTATTCCAACCTGATTGAGAACCGACAGATGATTAGCCATGCGAGTGACAGCCGCAGAGGACCATTTTCACTGAGAGGATGGGATGTGGCCACTGACAACGGTGATGCCCTACATACAGCTTGCCATGGAAAGGAGTAAGAAGGATTGGATGAATGTAAGAAGAAGGTAGAGATCCGAGAGGAGCACAGCATCTCCATACGCCTATCTGAAATTCCCACCATTGAATTACATAAGTACTTCTATCCGTTTTATTTATTTTATTTATCCAATTTAATTCCATTTGACTCTATGATTCCACTCACTAACTGAGATCTACAAGATGACCATAGCTTGCTTCATACCAACAATCTCCGTGGGATCGACCCTTACTCACGTAAGGTATTACTTGGACGACCCAGTGCACTTGCTGGTTAGTTGAGCGAGACTGTGAAGTTAATTTTAGACCATGGTATTGTGTACCAAGTTTTTGGAGCCATTACCGAGGAATATTATTCGAGTTTTGTGAAAGTATAAATCACAATTTCGCCCACCAAGTTTTTGGCGCCGTTGCCGGGGATTGTTCGAGTATGGACAACTGACGGTTCATCTTGTTCCTCAGATTAGGTAATTTATTTTTTGTTTTATTTTTCAAAAAAAAATTTTCAAAATTCTTTCAAATCTTTTCTAATATGTTTTCGAAAATTTATTCTAAATTTTTAAAGAATGAATTCTAGAGCTTCATGAAAAATGTTGAAGCCTGGCTGGCTGTAAAGCCATGTCTAATTCTTTTGGACTGAGGCTTCCAATAATAAGTATATGAAGTTGGATGAAATATCAACTGCTGTATGCTTGATTTGTCACTTAAGGCTTGGCTGGCCATTGGCCATGTCTAGTGTTTTGGACTGGAGCTTTCATTGAAAGCTTGGCTGGCTATTAAGCCATGTCTAATTCCTGGACCGAAGCTTTAGACTAACATTGCATGATTCCTGGAATTCATATTAAAAATTTTGAATTTCTTATTTTATTTTCTCTATAATTTTTCGAAAAATCAAATAAAATACAAAAAAATTAGAAAATCATAAAAATCAAAAATATTTTGTGTTTCTTGTTTGAGCCTTGTGTCAAGTCATAAGTTTGGTGTCAATTGCATGTTCATCTTTTTCTTGCATAAAATTTTCGAAAAATTCATGCATTCATAGTGTTCTTCATGATCTTCAAGTTGTTCTTGATGAATCCTCTTGTTTGATCTTCATATTTTCTTGTTTTGTGTTGTATGGTGTTTTTCATATGCATTCTTGCATTCATAGAGTCTAAACATGAAAAATTTCTAAGTTTGGTGTCTTGCATGTTTTCTTTACATTAAAAATTTTTCAAAAATATGTTCTTGATGTTCATCATGATCTTCAAAGTGTTCTTGGTGTTCATCTTGACATTCATAGTGTTCTTGCATGCAACATGTGTTTTGATCCAAATTTTTCATGCATTGAGTATTTTTAGTGTTTTTCTCTCTCATAAAAAAAAAATTCAAAAATAAAAAAAATATCTTATCTTTTTAAATCTTATCTTTTTAAAATCTTTTTCAAAAATCATATCTTTTCCATTTTTTCATCATTTTCGAAAATTTCAAAAATCTTTTTCAAAATATTTTCAAAATCTTTTTCTTATCTTTACATCATATTTTCGAAAATTGCATCAAAAATTAATGTTTTGATTCAAAAATTTCAAGTTTGTTACTTTCTTGTTAAGAAAGATTCAAATTTTAAGTTCTAGAATCATATCTTGTGATTTCTTGTGAGTCAAGTCATTAATTGTGATTTTAAAATTCAAATATTTTTCAAAACTAATTTCAATCTTATCTTTTCAAAACCATATCTTTTTAAATCATATCTTTTATATCATATTTTTTTCAAAATTCTATCTTTTTCAAAAAAAAAAAATTTTAAAATATCTTTTCTAACTTCTTATCTTCTTATCTTTTCAAAATTGATTTTAATATTTTTTTCAACTAACTAATTAACTTTTTGTTTGTTTCTTATCTTTTTCAAAACCACCTAACTACTTTTCCCTCTCTAATTTTTGAAAATACCTCCCTCTTTTTCAAAAATTCTTTTTAATTAATTAATTGTTTCAAATTTTAGTTTTAATTTTCGAAAATTACTAACCCATTTTTTAAAATTATTTTCGAATTTCTCTCCCCCTCATCTCTTTCTATTTATTTTATTTATTTACTAACACTTCTCTTCACCTCTCTTCATCTCCAATCACTGCCTCTATCCTCACCATTGTGATTGGATTCTCCACTTTTATTCCTTTCTTCTTCTACTAACAATAAGGAACCTCTTTACTGTGACATAGAGGATTCCTCTTTCTTTTCTTGTTCTCTTCTTCCCTATATGAGCAGGAGCAAGGACAAGAACATTCTTATTGAAGCAGATCATGAACCTGAAAGGACTCTGAAGAGGAAGTCAAGAGAAACTAAAAATCAACAATTCAGAGAAACCTCAAAAAAAAAAAAAGAAGAAAAAAAAAGAGAGAAAGGGAAGACAAAAAAGCTTCCACCTTTGAGTCATGGGAGATGGAAAGACTAATATAAGCCGTCATAGCTCAGTGGTAGAACATGTGGCTGCAAATCAAGAGATTCCTGAGATACCTCAGGGAATAAATTGTCCTCCACACAAATATTGGAAGCAACTAAGGGTAGAAACACCAAAATTACTATGAATCATTCAACAGAAGCAAGGAAGAGACATAGAGGAGCTCAAAGAGCACCATTGGACCTTCAAGAAGGCGCCACCCTCACTCAGGTGGATTCATTCCTTGTTCTTTATTTCTTTCTATTTTTCGGTTTTTAATATTGTGTTTATCTATGTTTTGTGTCTTTATTTCATGATCATTAGTATGTAACCATGCCTTAAAGCTATGAATAAAATCCATTAATCCTTCACCTCTCTTAAAAGAAAAATGTTTTAATTCAAAAGAACAAGAAGTACATAAATTTTGAAATTATCCTTGAATTTAGTTTAATTATATTGATGTGGTGACAATATTTTTTGTTTTCTGAATGAATGCTTGAACAGTGCATATGTCTTTTGATCTTGTTGTTTATGAATGTTAAAATTGTTGGCTCTTGAAAGAATGATGAACAAAGAGAAATGTTATTGATGATCTGAAAAATCATGAAATTGATTCTTGAAGCAAGAAAAAGCAGTGAAAAAGAAAGCTTGTGAAAAAAAAATTAGCGAAAAAAAAAGGAGCAGTAGAAAAAGCCAATAGCCCTTAAAACCAAAAGGCAAGGGTAAAAAGGATCCAAGGCTTTGAGCATCAATGGATAGGAGGGCCCAAGGAAATAAAATCCAGGCCTAAGCGGCTAAATCAAGCTGTCCCTAACCATGTGCTTGTGTCATGAAGGTCCAAGCAAAAAGCTTGAGACTAAGTGGTTAAAGTCGTGATCCAAGGCAAAAGAGTGTGCTTAAGAGCTCTGGACACCACTAACTGGGGACTTTAGCAAAGCTAAGTCACAATCTGAAAAGGTTCACCCAGTTATGTGTCTGTGGCATTTATGTATCCGATGGTAATACTGGAAAACAAAGTGCTTAGGGCCACAGCCAAGACTCATAAGTAGCTGTGTTCAAGAATCAACAAGCTTAACTAGGAAAGTCAATAACACTATCCGAAATTCTAAGTTCCTAGAGAAGCCAATCATTCTAAACTTCAAAGGAAAAAGTGAGATGCCAAAACTGTTCAGAAGCAAAAAGCTACAAGTCCCGCTCATCTAATTATAATTAATATTCATTGATATTCTGGAATTTATAGTATATTCTCTTCTTTTTATCCTATTTGATTTTCAGTTGCTTGGGGACAAGCAACAATTTAAGTTTGGTGTTGTGATGAGCGGATAATTTATACGCTTTTTGGCATTGTTTTTAGGTAGTTTTTAGTAAGTTCAAGCTACTTTTAGGGATGTTTTTATTAGTTTTTATGTTAAATTCACATTTCTGGACTTTACTAGGAGTTTGTGTGTTTTTCTGTGATTTCAGGTAAATTCTGGCTGAAATTGAGAGACTTGAGCAAAACTCTGAAAAAGGCTGACAAAAGGACTGCTGATGCTGTTGGAATCTGACCTCCCTGCACTCAAAATGGCTTTTCCGGAGCTACAGAACTCCAATTGGCGCGCTCTCAACGGCGTTGGAAAGTAGACATCCAGAGCTTTCCAGCAATATATAATAGTCCATACTTTATTCGGAATTTGACGACGTAACTTGGCGTTGAACGCCAAGTTCATGCTGCTGTCTGGAGTTAAACGCAAGAAAAACGTCATGATCTGGAGTTGAACGCCCAAAACGCGTCATAACTCGGAGTTCAACTCCAAGAGAAGCCTCAGTTCGTGGATTGAACAAGCTCAGCCCAAACATACACCAAGTGGGCCCCGGAAGTGGATTTATGCATCAATTACTTACTCATGTAAACCCTAGGAGCTAGTTTATTATAAATAGAACATTTAACTAATGTATTTGACATCTTTTGATCACTTTAGATCTTAGGATCAGATCTTTGAATGCATAGTTCTTAGACCTTGGGGGCTGGCCTCTCGGCCATGCCTGAACCTTTCACTTATGTATTTTCAACGGTAGAGTTTCTACACACCATAGATTAAGGGTGTGGAGCTCTGCTGTACCTCAAGTTTCAAATGCCAATAAGATGATATCCTATTCAATTCTATTTATTCCTATTTCAAGATATACGTTGCACTTCAACTTGATGAATGTGATGATCCGTGACACTCATCATCATTCTCACCTATGAACGCGCGTGATTGACAACCACTTCCGTTCTACTCTAGGCCGGGCGCATATCTCTTAGATTCCCCAACAGAATCTTCGTGGTATAAGCTAGATAGATGGCGGCATTCATGAGGATCCGGAAAGTCTAAACCTTGTCTATGGTATTCTGAGTAGGATTCTGGGATTGAATGACTGTGACGAGCTTCAAACTCCTGAAGGCTGGGCGTGATGACAAGCGCAAAAGAATCAATGGATTCTATTCCAACCTGATTGAGAACCGACAGATGATTAGCCATGCGAGTGACAGCCGCAGAGGACCATTTTCACTGAGAGGATGGGATGTGGCCACTGACAACGGTGATGCCCTACATACAGCTTGCCATGGAAAGGAGTAAGAAGGATTGGATGAATGTAAGAAGAAGGTAGAGATCCGAGAGGAGCACAGCATCTCCATATGCCTATCTGAAATTCCCACCATTGAATTACATAAGTACTTCTATCCGTTTTATTTATTTTATTTATCCAATTTAATTCCATTTGACTCTATGATTCCACTCACTAACTGAGATCTACAAGATGACCATAGCTTGCTTCATACCAACAATCTCCGTGGGATCGACCCTTACTCACGTAAGGTATTACTTGGACGACCCAGTGCACTTGCTGGTTAGTTGAGCGAGACTGTGAAGTTAATTTTAGACCATGGTATTGTGTACCAAGTTTTTGGAGCCATTACCGAGGAATATTATTCGAGTTTTGTGAAAGTATAAATCACAATTTCGCCCACCACTATTCTCTGTACTTTATAGAGGCACACGAAGAGGTAGATGAGCTCATTGAGATAGGTGCCAATAGCTAGCACTTATACTTCTGTGAGGAGACCCTAGTTAGGTCAGAAGTTCTAGACATGGAGACTGTAGCCGCACCCCCTGTATAGATTTATAATGCTCCTACTGATAAGAAGACACTCTCACCCACGACTAGTGGACACTTGAGCACATTAATATTCCTCTTACTGAGTTATTTGAGGAGGTGCGTCCCTATAGGGCCTTCACGGAAAGCCTGATGCTCTCTGGAAAGGAGACCTTAAAAGAAGGTGGAACAGTAGTCTTCACCAAGGAGGCCGAACCTCATGAGCCTGCTACTGAGGGACTTAAGGCATTCAAGGACCAGGAGGATCCTAAGAATGCCATTGAGCATGCCCCTATAGAGGAGAAAGAACCTCAAAGAACCTCAAGTTGATTATTCTCTAGGCGTGCAAGAGGATTATGTGATTACCACAGAGCACCCCCTTACAGAGGTAAAAGAGCCTCAAGAGCTACCTTTCCTAGGCATGCAAACAGAACCAGAAGATGAGTAATTGGCTCATTTCCTAGAACACTCAAGACGCTGCAAGTCAATATCTCTTTTGCAAAGGTATTGGAAAAGAAGACCCCATATACGATTTGTCTAAAAGGCATTCTTTTTGAAAATGACCTAAGGGGTGATGAGACTGTGGTACTGACCAAAGAATATAGTGCTTTAGTCCAGAATGAACTACCAAGGAATATGCCAGATCTAGGGAGCTTTCAAATTCTATGCACTATTAGAAAGATCACTCTTGACAAAGCCCTGTATGATCTTGGATTAAGTTTGAATCTGATACCTTCATCTGTGATGAAGAAGCTGGGAATCCAAGAGGCACAAGCAACAAGGATTACCCTACAAATGAATGACCAATCTTTAAGGCAAGCACATGAGCCATTGGAGAATGTACGGGTAAAGGTTGGAGAGCTCTTCTTCCCTATAGGCTTTGACATGGGAGAGGATGCGAATGACTCCATCATTCTCGGAACCTCACTCTTGGCCACTAAAAGGGACAAGTTAGATGTTGAGCAAGGAGAGAAGGCACTGAGGTTACATGAGGACTGGATGGTGTTTGGGGTTTTTAACCCTCCATTACCCTCTGACAAGGGAGGCATTTCCATAAAGGATTCAGCATTCATACCTCCTCCCTTGGATGGAACCAATTCAACCCCCTACCACCAAACGTAAGTTTGGTGTCCGGTGTGAACAATCAACCAAGGAAGAGGGTCTTAAGAGAGTCACTTTTCTGGGAGAAGATGACACTTTTCCAGTGATCATAAGCTCTGCCTTAAAACCACAGGAAGATGAAGCACTAATTCAGGTACTAAGGACACACAAGACAGCTCTTAGGTAGTCCATAAGTGATCTTAAGGGTGTTAGCCCAGCCAGATGCATGCACAAAATCCTATTGGAGGATGATGCCAAGCCAGTGGTTCAACCACAGAGGCGGCTGAATCCAGCCATGAAGGAAGAGGTGCAGAAAGAGGTCACTAAATTACTAGAGGCTGGGATTATTTATCCTATTTCTGATAGCCCCTGGGTGAGCCCTGTCCAAGTTGTCCCGAAAAAAAGGAGGCATGACAGTGGTTCATAATGAAAAGAATGAACTGGTTCCTACAAGAACAGTTACAGGGTGGCATATGTGTATTGACTACAGAAGGCTGAACACTACCACCAGAAAGGATCATTTTCCTTTACCATTCATAGACCAAATGCTAGAGAGACTAGTAGGTCATGAATACTACTGCTTTTTGGACGGCTACTCAGGTTACAACCAAATTGTAGTGGATCCTCCGGACCAAGTGAAAACCTCATTCACATGTCCATCTGGAGTATTTTCCTACAGAAGGATGCCCTTTGGTATGTGCAATGCGCCTGCAACCTTTCATAGGTGTATGCTCTCTATCTTCTCTGATATGGTAGAAAAATTTCTGGAGGTCTTCATGGATGACTTCTCAGTATTTGGAGACTCATTCAGCTCTTGTCTTGACCATCTAGCACTTGTTCTGAAAAGATGCCAAGAGATTAACCTGGTTTTAAACTGGGAGAAATGTCACTTTATGGTGACTGAAGGAATTGTCCTTTTGCACAAAATTTTGAACAAGGGAATAGAGGTGGATCAAGATAAGGTAGAAGTAATTGAAAAATTACCACCACCTGCCAATGTTAAGGCAATTAGAAGCTTTCTTGGGCATGCAAGATTCTATAGGAGGTTTATAAAGAATTTTTCGAAAATTGCCAAACCTCTGAGCAATCTGCTAGCTGCTGATACATCATTTGTCTTTGACACAGAGTGTTTGCAGGCCTTTGAAACTCTAAAAGCTAAGCTGGTCACAGCACCAGTCATTTCTGCACCATACTGGACATTACCATTTGAACTAATGTGTGATGCCAGTGACCATGCCATTGGTGCAGTATTAGGATAGAGGCATGACAAGCTTCTGCATGTCATTTATTATGCTAGTCGTGTTTTAAAAGACGCACAGAAGAATTACACAACCACAAAGAAAGAGTTGCTTGTAGTGGTTTATGCCATTGACAAGTTCAGATCTTATTTAGTAGGATCAAAAGTGATTGTGTACACTGAACATGCTGCTCTTAAATATCTCCTCACAAAGCAGGATTTAAAATCCAAACTCATAAGGTGGGTGTTGCTTCTGCAAGAGTTCGGTATAGAAATAAGAGACAGAAAAGGGACAGAAAACCAAGTAGCGAATCACCTGTCCCGGATAGAACCAGTAGCAGGAGTGTCCCTCCTTCCTATTGAGATCTCAGAAACCTTTCCGGATGAGCAACTCTTTTCCATTCAGGAAGTACCATGGTTTGCAGACATTACAAACTATAAAGCTGTGAGATTCGTACCCAAGGAGTACAGTAAGATGAAAATGAAAAAATTGATTTCTGATGCAAAGTACTACTTGTGGGATGAACCATATCTCTTTAAGAGATGTGCAGACGGAATAGTCCATAGATGTGTACCTAGATAAAAAGCACAGAAAATCTTATGGCATTGCCATGGATCACAGTATGGAGGATATTTTGGAGGTGAGCGAACAGCCACAAGGGTTCTCCAATGTGGCTTCTACTGGTCTACTCTCTATAGAGACACTCGAGAGTTTGTACATAACTGTGACAGTTGCCAAAGAGTTGATAATCTGCCTCACAGTTATGCCATGCCTCAGCAAAGGATCTTAGAGATTGAGTTGTTTGATGTATGGGGCATTGACTTCATGGGACCTTTCCCACCATCATATTCAAACACTTACATTCTGGTGGCAGTAGACTATGTATCTAAATGGGTAGAAGCAATTGCAACACCCACTAATGATACTAAGACAATGCTGAAATTCCTCCAGAAGCACATCTTCAGCAGATTTGGTGTCCCTAGAGTACTAATCAGTGACGGAGGCACTCATTTCTGCAATAAACAGCTTGACTCTGCTCTGGTCCGATATGGAATTAACCAGAAAGTAGCAACCCTATATCACGCACAGACAAATGGGCAGGCTGAAGTCTCAAATAGAGAACTAAAAAGAATCCTGGAACAGACTGTAAACACCCGTATAAGGGATTGGGCAAGAAGTCTGGATGATGCTCTGTGGGCATACAGAACTGCATTCAAGACTCCTATAGGGACCTCTCCAAACCAGCTTGTGTATGAAAAAGCCTGTCATATGGCAGTAGAACTGGAACACAAGGCCTACTGGGCAACTAGGTTCCTAAATCTTGATGCTAAGGTAGCTGGAGAGAAGAGATTACTCTAGTTGAATGAGCTAGAGGAGTTCAGACTCAATACTTTCGAAAATGCCAAAATTTACAAGGAGAAAGAAAAAAGGTGGCACAATAGAAAGCTGTCATCTAGAGTCTTTGAGCTAGGACAGAAGGTTCTGCTATTCAACTCTAGGCTCAGATTGTTCCTGGGGAAACTGAAATCCCGGTGGATGGGACCATATATGATTACAAGTGTGTCACCATATGGATATGTAGAGCTTCAAGATATTGACTCTGACAAAAAATTCATTGTTAATGGGCAGAGAGTCAAACATTATCTTGAAGGCAATATTGAACAAGAATGCTCAAAGCTGAGACTAGATTAAAGCTCAGTAAAGTTCAGCTAAAGACAGTAAAGAAGTCCTCAACATAAATTAGATGTTTATAACAATTATATGAGTCATCTTATTTTGCTATTCATGTCTGTCAATATATTTCAGTAAATAATTCAGAAAAATGAAGGTTCAGAACATAAAGTAGAGGAATCACAGAGAAAAAAGGCTCACTGGCGTAAAAATGCCAGTAAAGAGGCGGTTTGTGCGTTAAACACCAGAATGGGCACCATTCTGGGCGTTTAACGCCAGTAAAGGTAGCATTCTGAGCATTTAACGCCAGAATGGGCAGCGTCCTGGGCGTTCAGAAAAACGCCCAATGACAAAGGATTTCTGGCCAGCAGATAGGCGTTAAACGCCAGAATGGATACCATTCTGGGCGTTTAACACCAGAACAGTAGGGGGAGGGGAATTTCGTTTTCAATTCAATTTTTTTCAAATTTTCATGTTTTAATTCATAATTTTCTGCATAAACATGTGACAAATATTCACCTTTCAATTACAATTTTCAAAAAATTAATGATTTTTTAAATTATTTTTAAATTCTTTTTCAAAACAATTTTAAACCTCATTTTTTTCGATTTCTTTCTAAACCTTTTCTTCATCCACCTTATCTTTTATTTCTTAGAGGCATCAACAAAAAATTTCAGATTTCAATTCCTCATATCTTTTTCATATCTTTCAAAATTTTAAAATTCTATCTTTTTCATATCATGTTTATCTTTTACCAATCATATCTTTCTATCATATCTTTTTCAAAAAATTTTGAAACCCACCCCCTCCCTTTTAAATCCCATACGGCCATCCCTATTCATTCACCATTCGAATCCTTTTCTTATTCTATCCCTCTTCTTTCCTTTCTTTTGCTTGAGGACAAGCAGACCTCTAAGTTTGCTGTGATTTTTCGTGATCACTGAGCCAAAACTCACCAAGATCATGGCCCCTCAAAGGAAAATAAACCACTCCAAGAGGCAAGAAAGAGAACAATCCAAAACCTTGGATGCATGGGAGGTTCTGCACCAAAGAACATGCAGACCATTACTTCAAAATCACGTGTAGAAGATCAGTGATCCCGGAAGTTAAATTTGATCTGAAAGAAGACGAATATCCGGAGATCCAAGAGCAGATTCAAAATAGAGACTGGGAAATCCTAGCTAATCTTGAGATGAATGTGGGAAGAAACATGGTCCACGAATTCTATGCAAATCTGTGTCTAACAGATAAGCAAAGAATAAAGGGAACTGCCTTCCACACCTTTCGGACTATGGTCAGGGGGAAGATTATTTACTTTCACCTTGACAAAGTAAAAGAAGTCCTCAAACTTCCTCAACTGCAAGATGATCCAGAATCCTCTAATAGGAGAATGGCTAAAGATAAAAAGCTGGATCAAGTTCTAGAGGACATATGCCTCACTGGAACCAATTGTGGATAACCAACACAAAAGGTGTCCCAAACCAACTAAAGAGGGGAGATCTCAAACCAGTTGCTAAGGGCTGGCTGGATTTTATTAGGCATTCTATACTTTCCACAAGTAACCATTCTAAAGTTTCTGTAAAAAGGGCAGTGATGATTCACTGTATTATGTTGGGAAGAGAGGTGGAGGTTCATAAGCGAATTCCTTGTGAAATGTACACAATTGCACAAAAGGAATCTACTGAGACCAAATTGGCTTATGATGCACGAAAACTTGTCTCTCAACAAATTTCCCTTCGGCAAGTATACCGAATTATCGTCAAGTAAAAACTCACAATAGAGTGAGGTCAAATCCCACAGGGATTGATTGGTCAAGCAATTTTAGTTGGAAGAGTATGCTAGTTGAGCTAAATAGAAGGTAGTTGGTATTACAGGAAATTAAATGGCAAGAAAGTAAATGGCAGGAAATAAATTGCAGAATCTTAAATGGGTATTTGGGGAGATGAACATAGAAATAAATGGCAGAAAGTAAAGAGAATGGGTAAGATCAGAAATGGGGAATTAATTGGGCGTAGGAGATGTTGCATTCTCCGGATCAAGTTCATTCTCATCTCTTCCTCAATCAATGCATTCATTGATCTCCTTGGCAATCTTAAGTGATTGGATCCCAATTCCTTGGCAATTGATGAGCGGATAATTTATACGCTTTTTGGCAATGTTTTTAGGAAGTTTTTAGTAGGTTTTAGCTACTTTTTAGTATATTTTTATTAGTTTTTAGGCAAAATTTATATTTCTGGACTTTACAATGAGTTTATGTATTTTTCTGTAATTTCAGGTATTTTCTAGCTGAAATTAAGGGAGTTGAGCAAAAATCTGATTCAGGCTGAAAAAGGACTGCTGATGCTGTTGGATTCTGACCTCTCTACACTCGAAATGGATTTTTTGGAGCTAAAGGAGTCCAATTGGCACGCTCTTAATTGGGTTGGAAAGTAGACATCCAGGGCTTTCCAGAAATATATAATAGTCTATAATTTGCACGAAGATAGACGACGTAAACTGGCGTTTAACGCCAATTCCATGCTGCAGTCTGGCGTTCAGCGCCAGAAACAGGTTGCAAGTTAGAGTTCAAGCCAGAAACAGGTTACAACCTGGCGTTCAACTTCAAAAACAGCCCAGGCATGTGAGAAACTTAAGTCTCAGCCCCAGCACACACCAAGTGGGCCCCAGAAGTGGATTTCTGCACTATCCATCAAAGTTTACTCATTTTCTGTAAACCTAGGTTACTAGTTTAGTATTTAAACAACTTTTAGAAACTTATTTTGTATCTCATGAAACTTTTAGATCTGAATTATATACCTTGTGATGGCATGATTCTCTAAACTCCATTTTTGGGGGTGAGGAGCTCTGCAGCGTCTCGATGAATTAATGCAATTATTTCTGTTTTCCATTCAAACACGCTTGTTCCTATCTAAGATGTTCATTCATGCTTCACTATGAAGAAGGTGATGATCCGTGACACTCATCACCTTCCTCAATCCATGAACGTGTGCCTGACAACCACCTCCGTTCTATATTAGATTGAATGAGTATCTCTTAGATTCCTTAATCAGAATCTTCGTGGTATAAGCTAGAATCCATTGGCAGCATCCTTGAGAATTCGGAAAGTCTAAACCTTGTCTGTGGTATTCTGAGTAGGATTCAAGGATTGGATGACTGTGACGAGATTAAAACTCGCGAGTGTTGGGCGTAGTGACAGACGCAAAAGGGTCAATGGATCCTATTCCGACATGATCGAGAACCGACAAATGATTAGCCGTGCTGTGACAGAGCATTTGGACCATTTTCACTGAGAGGATGGGAAGTAGCCATTGACAACGGTGACGCCCTACATACAGCTTGCCATGGAAGGAGCCTTGCATGTTTGAAAGTGAGGAAGCATTATGTTATAGGAATTCAGAAGACAAAGCATCTCCAAAACTCCAATATATTCTCCATTCTTGTGTAATAACTACTCCTTTTACACTTTTTTTATCTTTTACAATTGAGGCTAAAGAATCCTATTGGTATCCTGACTAAGATTAATAAGATAACCATAGCTTGCTTCAAGCCAACAATCTCTGTGGGATTCGACCCTTACTCAGGTAAGGTATTACTTGGACGATCCAGTGCACTTGCTGGTTAGTTGTGCGGATTGCAAAAGTGTGATTGCAATTTCGTGCACCAAGTTTTTGGCGCCGTTGCCGGGATTATTTGAGTTTGAACAATTGACGGTGAATCTTGTTGCTTAGATTAGGAAAAATTTATCTTTTTTACTAGAATTGCATCTTTTATTATCCCTTCTAAAAAAATTATTTCAAAATATTAGTTTTCAAAATTTTTTTTATTTTTATTTATTAAAAATACCTCTTTAAAACACGTTACATTTATAGCTCAATTGGCTAGAGCGTTGGTTTATGTTCTTGGTAATTGGGTATCTTCTTTTTAAAATGTTTTTCAAAAATAATTTTTCTTTGATTGAATCTTGTGCCAAACTTTAAGTTTGGTGTTTTCTTGTTAGTTTTCTTTAATTTTCGAAAATTTATTTTGGTTTTCTAAAAATTTTAAGTTTGGTGTTCCTTCTTTTGTTCTTGTTGTTCTTGTGATTCTTCAAGGTGTTCTTGAGTCTTCCTTGTGTTTTGATCTTAAAATTTTTAAGTTTGGTGTTCCTTGGTGTTTTCCTTCCAAAATTTTTGAAAACAAGGAGCATTAGATCTAAAAATTTTTAAGTCTTGTGTCTTTTGTGTGTTTTTCTCTTTCATCATAAAATTCAAAATTCAAAAAAATATCTTTTCTAACTATTTTTAAGCCATATTTTCGATTTTTTTTATAAAAATTCAGATTTCAATTTCAAAATTTTTCAAATCTTATCCTTTTAAGAATTAAAAAAAATTTATATCTTTTTCGAAAATATCCTAACCACTTTCTCTCTCCTCACTTTTTCGAAAATCTTCATAAAATATTTTTAAATTCTTTTTTTTATTTTTTTAATTTTTTTTAATTTTATTGTCATCTTTATTTTATTTTATTTTATTTTATTATTTCGAAATTTTTATATATAATAAAATAAATTCACATCATCTCCCTTTCTCTATTATAGACTTAAGTGGAAATGAACAGTCCAGAAGGACTCTGGGGTCATATGCTAACCCCACTACTGCTTCATATGGGATTAGTATCTGTATACCCTCCATTGGAGTTAGTAGTTTTGAGTTGAACCCTCAGCTCATTATCATGGTGCAGCAAAGTTGCCAGTATTCCGGTCTTCCACAGGAAGAACCTACAGAGTTTCTGACACAGTTTTTACAAATTCCTGACACAGTACATGATAAGGAAGTAGATCAGGATGTCTACAGATTGTTACTGTTTCCATTTGCTGTAAGAGACCAAGCTAAGAGGTGGTTAAATAACCAACCTAAGGACAGTATAAAGACATGGAAACAGCTGTCAAAAAAATTCCTGAATCACTATTTTCCTCCAAAATGGATGACACAGCTAAGGCTGAGCATCCAAGGCTTCAAACAAGGAGATAATGAATCCCTTTATGATGCCTGGGAGAGATACAGAGAGATGCTGAGAAAATGCCCCTCTGAAATATTTTCAGAGAGGGTGTAGTTAGACATCTTCTATTATGGGCTTACAGAGAAAGCTCAAATTTCTCTAGACCACTCATCAGGTGGATCTATACACATGAGAAAGACAATTGAAGAAGCTCAGGAGCTCATTGATACAGTTGCCAGAAATCAGCATCTGTACCTGAGCAGTGAACCTTTCATCAACGAAGAGGCTAAAACAGTAACTGCTAAACTCAGTCCTACAGAACAAGTTACTGAATTCAATCAGCAACTGAATTTTCTAACAAAATAGCTAGCCGAATTCAAGGAGATACTACAAGAAACAAGAATGGCTAATATGAATATGGAAATACAGTTAAAGCAAATAGAACAGCAGTTATCAAAACAAATAACAGAAGAATGCCAAGCAGTTCAACTAAGAAGTGGGAAAACATTAAATACCTCACTTTAAGGCAGTAGGAAGCTAAGAAATGAACAGACTACTACCCAAAATCCCTCTGAGGACAGTCAGAGCCCAGAGAGAAAAAATTCTGGCGCTCAAACGCCAGAAAATGGGTGGGAAGCTGGCGTTGAACGCCCAACCCATGCTCAGTCCTGGCATTCAACGCCAGAAACAAGCAAGGAATTGGCGTACGTTGAACACCCAAAAGAAGCACAATTCTGGCGTTCAGACGCCAGAAACAGGTAAGGAGTTGGCGTTTAATGCCACTCCAGCTTCCACCCCTGGCATTCAAACGCCAGTGGGAAATCAGACACATACAAGTGCTGATAGTAACCCCTCTAAAAAGGCTTCTTAACCCACATCTGTAGGCAATAAACCTACAGCAACTAAGGTTGAGGAATACAAAGCCAAAATGCCTTATCCTCAGAAACTCCGCCAAGCGGAACATGATAAGCAATTTGCCCGCTTTGCAAACTATCTCAGGACTCTTGAAATAAAGATTCCGTTTGCAGAGGCACTTAAGCAAATACCTTCTTATGCTAAGTTCATGAAAGAGATCTTAAGTCATAAGAAGGATTGGAGGGAAACTGAAAAAGTTTACCTCACTGAAGAATGCAGTGCAGTCATTCTGAAAAGCTTACCTGAGAAGCTTAAAGATCCCGGAAGCTTTGTGATACCATGCACATTAGAAGGTACTTGTACCAAGCAAGCTCTATGTGATCTTGGGGCAAGTATCAACCTAAAACCTGCATCTACTATCAAAAAGCTTGGGTTGACTGATGAAGTCAAACCAACCCGGATATGTCTCCAACTTGCTGATGGTTCTATTAAACACCCATCGGGCGTGATTGAAGACATGATTGTCAAGGTTGGGCCATTTACCTTTCCCACTGACATTGTGGTGCTGGAAATGGAGGAGCACAAGAGTGCAACTCTCATTCTAGGAAGACCTTTCCTAGCAACTGGACAAACCCTCATTGACGTCCAAAAAGGGGAAGTGACTCTGAGAGTCAATGAGGATGAGTTTAAGTTGAATGTTGTCAAAGCTATACAGCATCCAGACACCCAAAATGATTGCATAAGCATTGATATTATTGACTCTCTGGTAAAAGAGGTCAATATGACTGAGAGTCTCGAATCAGAGCTAGAGGATATCTTTAAAGATGCTCAGCCTGATCTGGAGGAACCAGAGAGAATAATAGAACCTCTGAAAATCCCTTAGGAAGAGGAGAAACCTCCTAAACCCGAGCTCAAACCATTACCACCATCCTTGAAATACGCATTTCTGGGAGAATGTGACACTTTTCCTGTAATCATATGCTCTACCTTAGAGCCACAGGAAGAGGAAGCACTAATTCAAGTGCTAAGGACACACAAGATAGCTCTTGGGTTGTACATCAGTGATCTTAAGGGCATTAGCCCAACCAGATGCATGCACAAGATCCTATTGGAGGATGATGCTAAGCCAGTGGTTCAACCATAGAGGCGGCTGAATCCAGCCATGAAGGAGGTGGTACAGAAGGAGGTCACTAAATTACTAGAGGCTGGGATTATTTATCCTATTTCTGATAGCCCCTAGGTAAGCCCTGTCCAAGTCGTCCCTAAGAAGGGTGGCATGACAGTGGCTCATAATGAAAAAAAATGAACTGGTTCCTACAAGAACAGTTACAGGATGGCGTATGTGTATTGATTACAGAAGGCTCAATACAGATACCAGAAAGGATCATTTTCCTTTACCATTGATAGACCAGATGCTAGAAAGACTAGCCGGTCATGAATACTACTGCTTCCTGGATGGATATTCAGGTTATAATAAAATTGCAGTAGATCCCCAGGATCAAGAAAAAACAGCATTCACATGCCCATCCGGAGTATTTGCATACAGAAGGATGCCATTTGGTCTGTGCAATGCACTTGCAACTTTTCAAAGGTGCATGCTCTCTATTTTCTCTGATATGGTGAAAAAATTTCTGGAAGTCTTCACGGATGACTTTTCAGTATTTGGAGACTCATTCAGCTCCTGTCTTGACCATCTAGCACTTGTTCTAAAGAGGTGCCAAGAGACTAACCTGGTTTTAAACTGGGAAAAATGTCACTTTATGGTGACTGAAGGAATTGTCCTTGGGCACAATATTTTGAACAAGGGAATAGAGGTGGATCAAGCTAAGGTAGAGGTAATTGAAAAATTACCACCACCTGCCAATGTTAAGGCAATCAGAAGTTTTCTGGGGCATGCAGGATTTTATAGGAGGATTATAAAAGATTTTTCAAAAATTGCAAAACCTCTAAGTAATCTGCTAGCTGCTGACTGACAAACCCCAATTTGACGGTTTATCTTGTATTGAATTTAGGGAATTTTATCACCTTTTACCCACATTTATTCAATGAAATAGCATGGTTTTGTATATTCTCCTTTAATTGTGCTTAAGAGTGAAAACATGCTTTTTAGGACTCAAAATAGCTACATTTAATTCACCTTGATTCTATTAGATGCCTTGATATATTTGTTAAGTGATTTCAGATTTAGGAGGCAAAGATTGAATCAAGGGAATGAAGAAAAAGCATGTAAAGTTGGAGAACTCATGAAGAAATGATGGAACCAAAAAGCTGTCAAGCCTGACCTCTTTGCACTTAATTGACCATAACTTGAGCTACAGAGGTCCAAATGATGCGGTTCCAGTTGGGTTGGAAAGCTAACATCCGGGGCTTCGAAATGATATAAATTTTGCCATATGTTGCTTCGCGTCCAGGGGCACGCACGCGCACTTTGCGCGCGCGCGCCGATTCTGTCCATGGCCCACTTTAATGAAATCGTCCCCAGCGGTTTTAGGAGCCTTGTGGGCCCAATCCAACTCATTTCTGATGCTATTTAAAGTCAAGTATTGAAGGGGAATCAACATACTTTAGATACTCTTGATCATTAGCTTAGTTTTAGGAGTTAGAGTTAGTTTTAGAGAGAGAAGCTCTCACTTCTCTCTAGGATTAGGAATTAGGGTTAGATTAGGATCTCATAATTCTAGGTTTAATTCAAGTCTCCTTCTACTTCTACCTTCAATTGGTGATTGATACACTTTGGTTCTTCTCTCTATCCCTCTTCTCTTGTTGTAATTTCTCTTATCTTGTTTGTAGGTTTTATAATTGAGATATTTTTGTTCTTTTGTTTTCTTCCAATAATGCAATTTGAGGTAATTCATGATAATTGTGATTTCCTTGATTGTTGTTGTTAATTCTTTGTATTCAATTGTTGTTAGAATTCTTTCTTGTTGTGATTTACTATACTTTCCTTTTGTGCCTTCCAAGTGTTTGATGAAATGCTTGAGAGGATGTTAGAGTAGGATTTTATGTTCTTGGCTTGAGAAGGTAACTTAGGATTTCTTGAGTCACTAGTGTCCAATTGATTGCTAGTTGATAGCCATTAACTCTAGCCTTCATTAATCCAATTAGTGGAAAGCTAGGACTTATGGACTAGGATTGATATAACTCACTTGACTTTCCTTTGTTAATTGATTTAAGGATGACTAAGTGGGATTAATCCTTGCAACTACCATACTTGTGGCTAGTGATAATGATGAAGACCCTTGACAACCAAACCTTGCCAAGACCATTTTGTGAATAAAGTTTTACTATCATTTACTATTCACATTTCTCATCCAAAACCCCAAAATAAACAAGTCCATAACCAATAACAAGAACACTACCCTGCAAGTCCTTTGAGAGACGACCCGAGGTTTAAATACTTTGGTTATTAATTTTAGGGGTTTGTACTTGTGACAAACAAATTTTTGTATGAAAGGATTATTGCTTGGTTTAGAAACTATACTTTACAACGAGATTTCATTAGTGAAATTCTAAACCGTCAAAAATCCAATTCATCAAAATGGCGCCGTTGCCGGGGACTTGCAATGGTGTTACATTATTGGTTATTGTGAATATTGTGAATACGTTTGTCTTTTGCTTGTTTGTTAGTTTTTGTTAGGTTTAGGACTTCGTTGCTTATCTTTGTTAATTTTTGTTTTCTTTGCTATTATGAATTCTCATCCTCACTTTGGCTATGAGTTTGGCTCAAATTATGTTGTAAGAAATGGGAACTACAATGGTAATATGCATCAAGGATTTGGGCACAACCAAAGATGGGAAGAGCCTCAAGGGATTGATCAACCTTCTTGGCAACAACCTCCAACTCCTTATGGGTATAACTCTTATCCTAATGCATATCAATCTAATGGATGTGGTAACCCCTATTGTGATTGTCAACAACCACTACCACATGCCTATGAACTACCCACTCAACATGATTTTGAACCACCTTGCTCACAAGCCCCATATCACCAAAACCCTCCATATGACCCCAATCCTTATCCACCATACCCACCACCTTATGAGCCATATGAACCATACATGGAACCACCACCATTCCAACACAATTACTCTCAAGAACCACTTCAATGCACACCATCTCCATACCCTTACCAAGAAGAACCACCTTTCTACTATAAACCCTCTCTCCAAAATAATGAACCCTCTTATCCACCCTAAACCCCAATAGATAACTCTCTCACATTGCTACTTCAAGGACAAGCGGATATGCAAAGGAACACCCTAGAGTTTGTGACTAACTTGACCAAGGTAGTGTCTACCTTAGCCTACAAATTTTTGAACACTCAAGGTGCTTTCGTGGCCACATGTGAAGAATCCATTGAAGATCATAGCATGAAGGAGAGATTGGAAAACCCGGTGGAAAATGAGGGAGGCTATTTTGTATTAGAGCAATTGGAGGAGCCTATGGTTATTGAAGAAAAGGAAGAAGTGGTTGAAGATTTAGGAGACGTTGAGAGTCCATGGGAATGTAGCATCATGGAAAACTCTTCCAAGAAGCTTGACATTGATGTTGAGGAGGGTGCGCAACCTCCAAAGCACATCATGGTTGAAGACTTTGAAGAGGTTGATCAAGAGATGGATTCAATTATTGATGAGTTCCTATCCACAATTGAATCCTCCCCCATTGAGCTTGACATAGAGGGTAAGGAAGAAGATACCTCACCTCCCATACCCTTGGTAAGCCACGAAGAAAATATTAAATTGGAAGGAAGCTATCAAGAGGAAGAGGTTGAGGTTGATATAAGTTGTCAAGAGGTGGAAGTTACAAGGGAAGAGCACAAGAGCGTAGACATCGCAATGGCTAAGTGTGGGGAGGTCCCCCTTCCCAAGCCACCATCACCTAACATAACATTCAAGTGGGTAAAATTTCTATCCCTAAGCTTCATTTTCTCACTTGAATATGGGTTGATTGAAAATGATGGTCAACTTAGAGCTCTTTGTGGAGTTAAGAGTAAGAGGGAGTGGTGTAATGGTTGGAAAAAGAATGTTAGGCTCATTAAGGTTAAACCCTCAAGGCATAAATACTATGGTTGGAGGAATGCTAAATTGTATGGGTCTAGAGGGAGAATTTGGTGCATAAAGGAGAATTCTATATGCCTACCACCCAAGTTGAATCATGATGATCAACTAGAAGATGGGTGTGAAAATAAGATATGGGATCCCGGATCACAACATGAAGACCAATTTTGGGAGCTCATATCTTGGGGAGAACCTCACCCAAGTTTGGTGAAGATGGTTGGAAATTCTGTCAACCAATTGAGAAGCAAAGATCCTTGGAGATTCAAGGATGAGTACAAACATAAGCCACCATGACAATAAGCTCCTCAAAATGTCCAACTTAAGGACTTAAACTAAAAGTGCTAGGTGGGAGACACCCCACCATGGTAAACTCTTTCCATCCTCTTTTAGTTTTGTTTAATAAGTGATTTGAGTTGCCATTGTAGGTAGATTTTCATTTCATATTAATTTGTTAGTAAAAATTGGTTGTTAGTATGCTGTATTCATTAGTAGTAGATGAATAAATTCTAAAATCAAATTGTATTTTTGTGAATTGTTTGATATTTGATTGAATAAAGAAGAGTTTTGGACATTATAGGGAGCTCTTGGGCATTTTTTCTGCTTTTTGGGCAAAAAAAAAAACGGCCATCGGTGCGCTAGCACGTTGTGCGCGCGCGCGCACATTGCACTTCTGCAACTTCTGGTACAAAAACCAGAGAGTTGTGCGCGCGTTGTGCCAGCATTGTGCTGGGAGCACAAGCTCATCAACGCGTAAGCGCGCAGTGCGCGCGCGCGCGGATCGTCCCTGCTGCATCCACGCGTGAGCGCGCTGTGCGCGCGCGCGGATCGTCCCAACCTCATCCACGTGTAAGCGCGCTGTGCGCGCGCGCGCGGATTTGCTCCCTGCTTTTCCCCTTCCTCCTTTCTCCTTCTTTCCTCTTCTCTTCTTCTTTCTTTCTCATTTTTTTTCTTCCTCTCTTGAAAGATTTTTTTTTCTTTTCTCTTTTAATAAAAAAAAAATATTTTTTTTAATAATACAAAAAATATAATAATAAATAAATAAATAAATAAATAAATAAAATACTAAAAAAAAATTAATTAAAAATATAAAAAATTTTTTTTCTCTCTTCTTCCATTTTCTTTTGTCTATTACATTTGCATACTTTTATTCTTTGCATTTTAATTTTGTTTCTATAATTTGTTCTCATTTTATTTTCTAAATTTCTCATTTTAATAATGGTGTTGAATTCTCTCACTCAATTGTTGAGAATTTCTTACATTTGTTTTGGTGCTTCATGACTTGTTACATTAATGGTAATATTTGTCAACACACAAGATTAGTGCTTTAGTCCTTCCTAATTCATTACCCTTTGTTTTTTTTCTTGTACCGCTTCATCATTGAATTAGGATAGAATCAAATGCTTTCATGCGTATCACTAATCTTGTTTGTGTCAATCCTTATTTGATCTTGATGCTCCATATACTCTCCATGCTTTAACTTTACTCTTGCATCAAGTATTAATTGATATGCCCTTTGCTTAAATTATTTTCTTACTCACATGTTGTAGCTACCATGTAGTAGAGAACCATACTCTTAGTTGGCATTAGCCCCCGCCTATGTTCTAATTGCCTTGATGTCTTTATTATAGGCTTAATTTTCTTTCTTTTTCTCTCCTTCTAGGTTGGCCACCAAGAAGGAAAGGAATGAGAAAGCTTCTAAATGGGGCAACAAACAAGTTCATCCGCACAACCCTTTGAAGAAACTCATCAATTGTAGCAACCCGTCCACCTTGCTCTTCTTTGCATGCACCGAGGACGGTGCAATATTCAAGTGTGGGGAGGTCATCCGACCGATCTCCATGGGTAACAATTTCCTTTTTCAACATCAATGTTAGCTAGCTATTGCATTGCATGATAGGTTGCATGTTAGTTAGAATTTGTACATATTTTTACCACTTCTTTTTGTTAGGACTACTTGGTTAAGGTGATGATTTCTTTCCCAAGAAACCGTTTTAGGGCAACCTACCAATTTGAAAATTTTTGTTGAACTTGCTTGAAAGAATTTATTTTGGAACATGGTTTTTGAGCTAAGAACACAAGCAAGTGAGATTTGAGCCTAATGGTGTGGTTACATCTTATAACCACTTATTTTTTCCTTCTTGTGTGCATTATTCTCTTCCTATGATTGTGATCTTTGCTTTGTTTGAGTCTATATGTCCATTATTCTTTGTATTCATGCATTTATATGATTGAGGCCATCATTTCATTAGCTCACTTACCCAAATGGCCTTACCTTTTATCTTCCTTTGATTAGCCAAATTTGAGCCTACGCTTAACCCATTTGTTCTTATTCTAGCACATTACAAGCCTTAAAGCGAAAAACAATAAATGTCCTTAATTTGGATCTTTGATTGGCTTAGGCTAGTGTGTGTGAGTATCATTCAAGTGTGGGAACCTTGGGACATTGGGTGAATAAAAGGGTAGTTTTATATTATTAGTGTAAATATTGGGAATTGGGTACATACTCATGTATTGATCAAATGTAAAACCTTATGCATTGATGCTCTTGTATATAAAAAAATAAGAAAAAAAAGAAAAGAAAAAGAAAAAAAACAATATGAAAAAGAAAAAAAAATATAAAAAAAAAGAAGAAAAAGAAAGAAATAAAAGGGGACAAAATGCCCCAAAGTAAAGTCCAATAAAGATCAATGCACAAGTGTTGTAAAATGAAAAGGGATACATGAGTATGTGAAAAAGTGAGAAATGGGTAGTTAGGTTAGAACTCAATTGTGTAGGATGTCATAGGTTAGGTGGGAAAGTTTAAGTTAATCAAAGATTCAAATCCTAAAGTCCACTAGCCATATATGATCCTACCTTGACCCTAGCCCCACTACAACCTAAAGAAAAGACCTCATGATACATGTATGCATGCATTAAATAATTGTTGATTGTTAGAAGAAAAACAAATCTTGGAAAGCATGATTAGGGGAGAATTGAGAGAATCAACCCCAAACGCCGAGTGACTAGAGTGCAAACACTCCCGGTGAGGGTTCGATGCTCAATTCCTTGATTCCCGGCTTTCATGAGCGTTCTTCTCGCAAGTCTATTTGAACTTCATTTCCACACTTGAATTGGTAGGATTCATGAATCGTCATATGACCTTAGCCCTACCCGTTTATACATGCACTTGGAGGATTGATTTATTTTTAACCAAGTAGGTAAAACCATTTTGCATTTAGTTGCATATAGTTTAAGTTGCATATAGCTCATTTACATAGAATAGATGTTGATGCCCTTTGCTTTCTCTTGGCTTAAGCATGAGGACATGCTTGGTTTAAGTGTGGGGAGGTTGACGAACCCCAATTTGACGGTTTATCTTGTATTGAATTTAGGAGATTTTTTCACCTTTTACCCACATTTATTCAATGAAATAGCATGGTTTTGTATATTCTCCTTTAATTGTGCTTAAGAGTGAAAACAGGCTTTTTAGGACTCAAAATAGCTAAATTTAATTCACCTTGATTCTATTAGATGCCTTGATATGTTTGTTAAGTGATTTCAGATTTAGGAGGCAAAGATTGAATCAAGGGAATGAAGAAAAAACATGTAAAGTTGGAGAACTCATGAAGAAATGATGGAACCAAAAAGCTGTCAAGCCTGACCTCTTTGCACTTAATTGACCATAACTTGAGCTACAGAGGTCCAAATGATGCGGTTCTAGTTGGGTTGGAAAGCTAACATCCGGGGCTTCGAAATGATATAAATTTTGCCATATGTTGCTTCGCGTCCAGGGGCACGAACGCGCACTTTGCGCGCGCGCGCCGATTCTGTCCGTGGCCCACTTTAATGAAATCGTCCCCAGCGGTTTTAGGAGCCTTGTGGGCCCAATCCAACTCATTTCTGATGCTATTTAAAGTCAAGTATTGAAGGGGAATCAACATACTTTAGAAACTCTTGATCATTAGCTTAGTTTTAGGAGTTAGAGTTAGTTTTAGAGAGAGAAGCTCTCACTTCTCTCTAGGATTAGGAATTAGGGTTAGATTAGGATCTCATAATTCTAGGTTTAATTCAAGTCTCCTTCTACTTCTACCTTCAATTGGTGATTGATACACTTTGGTTCTTCTCTCTATCCCTCTTCTCTTGTTGTAATTTCTCTTATCTTGTTTGTAGGTTTTATAATTGAGATATTTTTGTTCTTTTGTTTTCTTCCAATAATGCAATTTGAGGTAATTCATGATAATTGTGATTTCCTTGATTGTTGTTGTTAATTCTTTGTATTCAATTGTTGTTAGAATTCTTTCTTGTTGTGATTTACTATACTTTCCTTTTGTGCCTTCCAAGTGTTTGATGAAATGCTTGAGAGGATGTTAGAGTAGGATTTTATGTTCTTGGCTTGAGAAGGTAACTTAGGATTTCTTGAGTCACTAGTGTCCAATTGATTGCTAGTTGATAGCCATTAACTCTAGCCTTCATTAATCCAATTAGTGGAAAGCTAGGACTTATGGACTAGGATTGATATAACTCACTTGACTTTCCTTTGTTAATTGATTTAAGGATGACTAAGTGGGATTAATCCTTGCAACTACCATACTTGTGGCTAGTGATAATGATGAAGACCCTTGACAACCAAACCTTGCCAAGACCATTTTGTGAATAAAGTTTTACTATCATTTACTATTCACATTTCTCATCCAAAACCCCAAAATAAACAAGTCCATAACCAATAACAAGAACACTACCCTGCAAGTCCTTTGAGAGACGACCTGAGGTTTAAATACTTCGGTTATTAATTTTAGGGGTTTGTACTTGTGACAAACAAATTTTTGTATGAAAGGATTATTGCTTGGTTTAGAAACTATACTTTACAACGAGATTTCATTAGTGAAATTCTAAATCGTCAAAAATCCAATTCATCACTGACACGCCATTTATCTTTGATAAGGAGTGTTTGCAGGCGTTTGAGACTCTGAAAGCTAAGCTGGTCACAGCACCAGTCATCTCTGCACTAGACTGGACATTACCATTTGAATTAATATGTGATGCCAGTGATCATGCCATTGGTGCAGTGTTGGGACAGAGGCATGACAAGCTTCTGCACGTCATTTATTATGCTAGCTGTGTTCTAAATGATGCGCAGAAGAACTACACAACCACAGAAAAGGAATTGCTTGCAGTGGTTTATGCCATTGACAAGTTCAGATCCTATTTAGTTGGATCAAAAGTGATTGTGTACACTGACCATGCTGCTCTTAAATATCTACTCACAAAGCAGGATTCAAAACCCAGGCTCATAAGATGGGTGTTGCTTCTGCAAGAGTTTGATATAGAAATAAGAGACAGAAAAGGGACAGAGAACCAAGTAGCAGATCACCTATCCCGAATAAAACCAGTAGAAGGGACGTCCCTCCCTCTTATTGAGATCTCTGAAACCTTTCCGGATGAGCAGCTTTTTGCCATTAAGGAAGCACCATGGTTTGCAGAACTTCATGATAGTGACTCTAACAAAAAGTTCATTATTAATGGGCAAGGAGTCAAGCATTATCTTGAAGGCAATGTTGAGCAAGAAAGCTCAAGATTGAGACTGGATTAAAGTTCAATAATAGTCCAGCTAAAACATTAAAGAAGAGCTTATTGGGAGGCAACCCAATCTTTATTTATTTATATTTCTATTGTTCTCTTATGTTTTTATTAGGTTTATGATCATGTGGAGTCACAAAATAATTGCAAAAATTAAAAACAGAATAAAAAGTAATAGAAGAAAAAGCACACACTGGAGGAAGAGCTGTATGGCGTTTAAACGCCAAAAATGTGCATCTGTCTGGCGTTTAACGCCAGAAACAAGCACCAGGCTGGTGTTCAATGCCAGAAACAAGCATCAGGCTGGCGTTGAACGCCAGAAACAAGCATCAGTCTGGCGTTAAACGCTAGGATTGCATATAGAGGGCATTTTACACGCCTAAAAGGTGCAGTGATGGGAAATCCTTGATACCTCAAGATCTGTGGACCCCACAGGATCACCTCAGGATCTATGGATCCCACAGGGTCCCCACCTACCTTCTGATGACAAGT
This sequence comes from Arachis stenosperma, assembly GCF_014773155.1. NCBI lineage: Eukaryota > Viridiplantae > Streptophyta > Magnoliopsida > Fabales > Fabaceae > Arachis > Arachis stenosperma. Next base: position 88,503,107 of record NC_080380.1, read on the forward strand.
CATCATATACCCATTTTTCAAGCAAATTTCACTTGTTTTGTTAGCATTTATGCACTTTCTTGCATCCTAAGTAAGTGATTTAGAGTGAAAATGCATAACTTCTTTAAATCAAACAACCACCATGAAATTAATGTCAAATCATGGGGTTTAAGCTAATTTTAATTGAATTTTAATTGATTTATAAGCCTCTTGAATTTAGTGATACTTTGAGTGGTTGTTTTGGTTTATTGTAGGTGAAGAAAAGAAAAAAAAGGAAAAGCGTGGCCTAAAAAAGCGTGACCCAAGGAGAAGGAAGCGTGGTCAAAAGAAGGAAAAGTGTGCCGCATGCAATGGGGGGAGGCAAGCATTGCCCTCCACAAGGGCACACTGCCCTCTAGGAGGGCAACATAAGGGAACTAAGCATAAAAGGCAACTCTGCCCTGCCCACTACAAGGGTAGAGCACAAATCTGTGCCTTGAAATCAAGAAGAAGAAAATGTTGCCCTACCCTCCACAAGGGCAGTATCGGGCTCACAAGGGGAGAAAATCAAAGGAAAATGTCTCCAAATGCTTGCCACAAGAGTTGAACACGGGACCATGAGGAAGCAAGGAACTAAGTGCCATCACCGTGCCAAGAAAGCCAAGGAAATTAACTAGCGTGTGTTTCTGCTAGGACTCGAACGCGGGACTTCATTTTGGAAACACTGCCCTGCCCTCCGCGAGGGCAGGGCAGCATTTTGTGTGTGGCATGATTCTGGCGCACCAAGAAACGAGTCTGGCGCACCAAGGAGTGAATCTGGCAACAATCTGCGCACCAATCCTGCGCGCGAAGCCGCACCATGCACGCATCAAGCACCATTTTCTGGCCTGCCTTCCACAAGTGCAGGGCAGCCTCCTGGAAGCTATTATTTTGGGCCGAAAATTCAATTAAAATTCCCATTTAATTCATTTCTTCACCAAATCAAAAGCCCATCCAAATCCCAATATCCAAGAATAGAAAGTGTATAAATAGGAGTTAGTTTGATGTAATTAGGACCTGGACTTTGAACTTTTAGCTTTGCTTTTGAATTTGGCACTTTCTTTGAGCTTTGAGCTTTTGCACTTTCCCTGAGAAACTTGACCGAGAGTTCAGAGAATTGGGGAGGAGAATTGATCTCTCTTTTTCCTCATTCTTGCCTGAGCACTTTTAATTTTCTTGTTTTGAGTTTTGGGTGTGAAGAGTTGAGGAAATTCTGTCTCAACCTCCATTCAAAATCTCTTTAATCACTTTCTGCATAATTAAATTCAATTTCAATTTCCTTTACTGCTTCTTCTTCTATTTCTTGTTAATTGCTTTGAGTACTTGGATCTAGGAAGGTAATTGAGATCTAGGCTCTGCTACCTAGTCTCTTGAGCCCTGAGATCCCAATTTATTTTTGGTTCTTCTGTGAACCTTGCTGCACTTAAATTTCATTTTCTGTCTAAGTTCCAATTGCTTCTAATGCAATTTCTGTTCTATTGATTATTGCTACTCAATTTCTCTTATTTAAATTCTGCAATCCCTGTCCTCAAATCCCTTTTACATTCAAGCAATTTATATTCCTTGCAATTCAAGTTACTGCAATTTACATTTCTTGCACTTTAAGTTTCTGTCATTTACTTTCTTGTTCTTTAAGATTCTGCTAGTTTACTTTCATGCTCTTTAATTTACTGCAATTTTCCCTTCCCCCTTTACATTCCAAGCAATTTTGCTTCTTGTTAAACACAAATCATTCAACCAATACTTGATTCGCTTGACTAAACCAACCACTAAACTAAAATTGCTCAATCCTTCAATCCCTGTGGGATCGACCTCACTCATGTGAGTTATTATTACTTGATGCGACCCGGTACACTTGCCGGTGAGTTTTGTGTCGGATCGTTTTCCGCATATCAAGTTTTTGGCGCCGTTGCCGGGGATTGAAATAGATTGACAATGATTAAGTGAAGTGGAGGTCTAGATTAAGCACTTTTTCTTTTCTGTTTCTCTAACACACTAACTGTTTGAATTTTTGCTTAAACTAACTAAAACCTCATTCTAGCAATAGATTGAAGTTTTATTGATTTTCTGGATCTGTGTGTTTATTGTTGTGTTTTTGTATGTCAGGTACAGGAAGATCTACCCCTGTCCTCTCTGAAATTGACCAAAGAACTCTTCGAAGAATAAGAAGAGCTGAAAGAGGAAAGAACGTTATTGGAGAGGAAGAATCTGAGGAGGAATTCCAAGAAATGGAAGGAGATCCCTCAAATCCCAATCAACCAGAAGGAGGAGCCAATAATAATCAACATCAAAGAAGAGTACTGGCTTCCTATACATTTGCAAATGCTAGACACTGTGGGAGTAGCATTCTTCCCCCCAATGTCAATGCAAACAACTTTGAATTAAAGCCACAACTCATCACTTTGGTTCAAAACAACTGTTCTTTTGGAGGAGGACCATTGGAGGATCCAAATCAACACTTATCCACCTTCTTGAGGATTTGTGACACTGTTAAAACCAATGGTGTGCCTCCTGACAGTTACAAGTTGTTGCTCTTCCCATTTTCTCTCAGAGACAAAGCCACTCAATGGCTAGAAACATTCCCAAAGGAAAGCATCAATACTTGGGATGATTTGGTGAGCAAGTTCCTTGCCAAATTCTATCCCCCTCAAAGAATCATAAGATTGAAGACTGAGGTGCAGACATTCACTCAAATGGAGGCTGAGAATTTATATGAAGCATGGGAAAGATATAAAGCTCTATTGAGAAAGTGTCCACCAGAGATGTTTACTGAATGGGATAAGTTGCAAAACTTCTACGAAGGACTTACTCTAAAGGCTCAAGAAGCACTTGATCACTCAGCTGGAGGCTCATTACAACTCATGAAAACCACAGAGGAAGCTCAAAACCTCATTGATATGGTGGCCAACAACCAATATTTCTTTGCTCATCAAAGACAATGCCAACCATCACAGAGAAGAGGAGTAATAGAGTTAGAAGGAGTGGATTCAATTTTAGCTCAAAACAAGATGATGCAATAGCAGATTCAACAACAGTTTGAGCAAATGGCCAAAAGAATTGATGGCTTGCAAGTAGCAGCAATGAGCACCACAAGCCAGCCATCAACCACATGGGTGCAAAGTGAAGAAGCTCAAGAGGAGCAACAGCAAGAGCAAGTCCAATACATGCACAACCAAAATCCTGGAACAAATGAAGTCTTTGGGGATACTTACAATCCATCTTGGAAGAACCATCCCAACCTCAGATGGGGAGACAACCACAATCAAAACCAACAACCATGGCAAAGAAACTCAAGTCAGAACAATTGGAAAAACACAAACCACAACCCCCAGCCAAACACTAACCGAAATACATACAGAAAACCACAAAACAACTACCCCAATTCTAACCATCACCTACCCAATAACCGCCCAACTAACCAAAGCACTTACCATCATCCATCAACATCCCAAAACCAACCAATCTCACAAGACTCTCAAAGGATCACTAACCTAGAGTTGCTCATGGAGAAAATGATGAAGAACCAAGAATTGACAACAAAGAACCAAGAAGCTTCCATGAAGAACCTAGAGAGGCAGATTGGGCAAATCTCCAAACATATTTCTGTTGAAAAACCATCAAGCTCACTACCAAGTGACACCATTCCCAACCCAAAGGAAGAATGCAAGGTCGTGCAACTAAGAAGTGGAAAGAGGTTAGTGGATGGTAACCAAGGAGCAACCAAGAAACTTGTGGAGAATGACAATGAGCCAACAAAGAATGATGAATCCATCAACAAGGACATGACAACCAAGAATGTCCCAGGAGAACTCACCGAAGAAAACAACCAACCACAAAGTCTGAAAAAGGGAAAGCAGATCATGGAAGAACCAATTCCAAGATAACTTCAAGGGGAGAAAAGCTTGACACCCCCAATACCTTATCCACAAAGATTCCACAAAGAAACAAAGGATCAGCACTTCCACAAATTTCTTGAAACTTTCAAGAAGCTGGAAATCAACATACCTTTGGCTGAGGCATTAGAGCAAATGCCTCTGTATGCCAAGTTTCTAAAGGAGCTCATCAATAAGAAGAGAAGTTGGAATGAGAAGGAGACTGTAATGCTCAGTGAGGAATGCAGTGCACTCATCAAAAAGGGACTCCCTCCCAAGCTTGAAGATCCTGGAGGTTTCTTCCTACCCTGCACTATTGGAAACCTATTCATCAACAAGGGGATGTGTGACTTAGGAGCAAGCATAAATCTAATCCCATCTGCTTTAGTAAAAAAGCTTGGCATAAAGGAGGTGAAACCAATACAAATATCCTTGGAGTTGGTAGATCAATCATTAGTATATCCTAAAGGGCTGATTGAGAACCTTTTAGTTAAGGTTGACAAGTTCATCTATCCAGCAGATTTTGTGATATTGGATTCTTCAGAAAATGGAAATGACTCCATAATACTTGGTCGACCATTTTTGGCCACTGCTAGAGCCATTGTGGATATAGAACAGGGAGAGCAAACCCTCAGGATGCATGAGGAAAGCATCACCTTGAAAGTCTTTCCAGAATCACAAAGGAATGAAGAACCAAGCAAGACAAGTGGTGACTTCCTTCCAAAGCAAACAACTGACAAGGCAGTAGAACAGGAAAACAAGCATCTACAAGAAGAAAAAGGAATTCAAAAAGAAGCTGGGATAATAAACAAAAAGGAAGGTATCACAACTCAAGTCAATGTCAAAGGAAGCATATCAACAAGGAAGAAAAAGAAGAAAAACAAGAAAAGGGCTTACAAAGGGTGGAAGAATAAGAAAATCCCAACAGAAGGGTTTGCCAAAGGTGATAAGGTGCAACTAGTGTATCAACAGCTGGGAACAAAAGATTATTACACTGTCAACCAAGTACTCTCTCTTGAGCACATTGAAATTGAGCATCAAGGCACACAGAGAAAGCTTACAGTGAGAGGTGACAAGTTGAGACATCACCAACATCAACCACCTTAAAGGGAGTTCAATGTCAAGCTAGTGACAATAAAAGAGCGCTTCATGGGAGGCAACCCATGCTTTAAAATTTCTGTCTTCTCTTTAATAAGCTATGATTTCCTGAGTATGATTTTGAACTTTCATATTTGATAAATGCACATTTTAGAGCATAAGTCAGACTTCTAAGTTTGGTGTCCCTGAAGGCACACTTAATTTTTACTTTTCAAAAAGAAAGGGAGCTATTCTTAGAACATATGCATAATTCTTTTTGAGGAAGCATATGACCAAACACTAAGTTTGGTGTCTGCATGTGTAACAATGTTCAGAGGATCATTTCCCATTTATGGAATCAAAACCTTACAGAAAGGGATCATGCATCAAATAATTTCTTTAAAAATATATCAATTGTGAAGAATGGTTTGCATTGCTAAGCCACCCCCCTCAATAAAAGATAAGTTTGGTGTTCACCAACTTTTAGCATCTTTAATTAAGGGACACAATTGACCATAAAAAAAATTTTTTTAATAATAATAAACAAAACAAAACAATTCTTTTCCTTTAATACAAATTAATTACCAACGACTATATTGATGATCTAAGGCTAGTTGTTTTGGTTCATGCAGGAGAAAAAGATTGAGACAAAAGCAAGGAGGGGCCACGGCTAGGATAAGCTATGAGAGGATGATCACATGTGCCTAGAAGAACGCGCTCATGGGGAACAGAATTTGCATGCATGCAACACTGAACACCTAAATGCATGCAGCCAATGGGAGAAGGATCCTCGTCAAAGCCTCAACAACACATGCAAGCCGTCCATTTCATGCATTCCTTGGATGAACAACTCAATCTTAACCCTTCATGAGCACCAACGAGCTCCTCTCTCTCTCATTTTGTTGGAAAGCTTGAAGAATCCATCTATAAGTAGCTGTTGGCACCAACACGGTATACACACTCTCATTCAAGCTATTTTCATATGAAAGCCATAATCTCTTCCACTTCCAAAACCAACATAATCCCCTTATCTCACACAACAAAACCGAACCAAAAACTCATCCCAAACACAACACATACTTCTTCTATTCTCACTTTTTCTTTCTTCTTACCTCAAATTCGATGGCCTCCTCAAGTTCAAAAAGAAGGCCGGGAAAGGAACCTATGGTAGCCGAACCTCCATCATTTGATGCAACCAAATTTAGATCCCAATTCCATGAAGGGAGATATCATAGGTTCATGGAGACAAAGAATGTCATTTATGAGAAAGGCCTTGAGTTGAGAGATGGGGAATATCCCATCATGAGGCAAATCACTAAAGAAAGAAGGTGGGAACTTTTATGTGCTCCTCTTGTTGACATCAGTGCAGTTATGATTAGGGAGTTCTATGCAAATGCTGCAAAAGAAAACAAAAATAGTGCTCCTTACACAAGTTATGTCAGAGGAGTTGAAGTGAGTTTTAGCCCAGCTGCCATCACAAGAGCCCTCAAGTTGAGAACCATAACCTATGCAGAGCCCAGTTATGAAACCAGATTGCAGATAGAAAACAATCCTGATGAGATCTTGCAGGGGTTATGTGTGGAGAATACAGATTGAGAAAGAGATTCAAAGGGAGTTCCAAGTCACTTAAAGAGGATAAATCTCACTCCTGTGGCTAAGAGATGGTATGAAATAGTGAGGAGATCTATCCTTCCTACTGGAAATGCCTCTTGGGTTACAATCAAACGAGCACTCATGACATACTGCATCTTGCATGGAGGTGAGATCAACCTCGAACAACTCATAGCTGACAGTATTCAAGAAATGGCCGATAGCACAAGCAAATCAAAGGGTCTTGGACATCCAAGTACCATCCTCAGGCTATGTGACAAAGCTGGAGTAATCTTTGAAGATGAGGATACAGAAAAAGTGAAAAAGGGAAAAGGGATCACTAAGAAGAGTATGGAAGGAATAAATGAAGAAGATGATCCCGAGGGGGTGGTAGCTCCCAAGCAAAGGAGATCACAAAGAGAGGAAGGACGAAATCAAGCTCATGATGCCATAGACATGAGCCAGTTACACAGGGTGATAGAAGAGCTATCTCAACAACTCATGCAGACTCAACAAGAGCAAAATCAGGGGTGCCAAGAGAAATATCAAGAGCCCCATCCAGAGTTTATGGAGCACTATCTGAAAGACAAAGAGGAGAGGGAAGCTTGGCAGCGTCAAATGGAGGAGAAGCAAGAAAGATGGCAACAGCAAATGATGACTCAACAGCAAGAATTTCAAGCTCAGATTCTTGAAGGACAAAAAGAGCAATACAAAGAATTCAAGGAATCATATGATAAGCTGTATTTTAGTCAAGCTAAAGCAGGGGAATACAGTCACAACCTGTATCAATGGAAGAATATTCATCACACCATGGGAGAAGTGAGATATGCACAAAGAATGGAGAATGATGAAAACATGCAAGCAAGGTTGGAGTACTTGACCCATAATTTGCCAACACTCAATCCTCAGATCAAGCCATTTGAGCAATGCCCTGAATTTGAAGCCAAGCAACAAGCAAGGTCTCGTCACTATATAGAGGCAACCTTTAAAAGATTGGAAGATGTTGGGCTCTCAGGACTCTTAGATTCTGTTTGGGGTAGAAGATGTCATGGTGAAGAGATCCGAGATTATTCCAAGATAGGGAAGATAAAGAAGAAGAAGGGAGAATCAAGCAGCAGCCACAACCAATAGAAGGTGGCAAAGTTCTTTCATTCCCCTTCTTTAACTCTTCTAATAAGGAGAAGCATGTCTGAAACATGATATGCCTCCACTGTTTATTTCCTTTTATTTTTTTTTCTTGTACTTTCTGTTATTCAATAAGTAGCTAGAGAAATGATCTGCATAATGCTTGTCATTCATCACTTAGCTTTAATTTTGTTTTGTTTCCCATATGCTTGAATAAAAGAGATTTGGTTTGAACTGAAAAGTGAAATATCCAATGTTGCATAAGTAGAATGGAAATTAATGGTGGTATATGTGTTTGATTAAATGCATAACTCATGAAATAATTGCTGCATAATATCATTCTCATTCAAGTGTGAGTTAGCTTGCTGTTATAAAGACCCTTATCAATAAACCCTTGAGAACAAAAACAGAAAGAAGAGGAAGAAGAAAAAGCCAAAATGGCAAGAAAAGCAAAAAAATAAAGGTTGGACACCAATAGCTTGGACCCTAGGACACATGCCTGTGATGTTCTTGTACTAAGATATGCTTGGATGAGTAAATTCTAAGGGGTATTTTAAAACCCGGTCACTTAGATCAACTGATTTGGGATGGCCAATTGAAAGTCCACAATAAAGAGCAACTTAGATACAGAACATTTAGTTATCGAAGGAGATGCTGGGCATCAATGATCCTAGGAAGAAATAGTGAGCCAAGTGTCTGTGGTGGAGAGATGTTGAGTAAAAGAAAGAAACAAATAAAGCCAAAGGCTATTACTGCAATATTTGACACCAAAACCTCCAAAAGAATAAGCTTGTTAAGCAATATGAGAAGGAAAAGTTAGCAAGGGAGTAAGTAAAGAGTAAGTCTTATAACAGCAAGTTTAGCAAACCTTTGATGAAAAATGTGTATTATGTAACAGCAAACAATAACTTGAGTCATCATTGTCTGCATAAAGACCCCATAGATCAAGTTCTGCTATATGCCTAATAAGGATATGTGTTCTTTTCTTATTCATTTTAATTTCTCTTAGTTTTGATGCTTGCTTGGGGACAAGCAAGATTTAATTTTGGTGTTGTGATGACAAGTCATCATATACCCATTTTTCAAGCTAATTTCACTTGTTTTGTTAGCATTTATGCACTTTCTTGCATCCTAAGTAAGTGATTTGGAGTGAAAATGCATAACTTCTTTAAATCAAACAACCACCATGAAATTAATGTCAAATCATGAGGTTTAAGCTAATTTTAATTGAATTTTAATTGATTTATAAGCCTCTTGAATTTAGTGATACTTTGAGTGGTTGTTTTGGTTTATTGTAGGTGAAGAAAAGAAAAAAAAAGGAAAAGCGTGGCCTAAAAAAGCGTGACCCAAGGAGAAGGAAGCGTGGTCAAAAGAAGGAAAAGTGTGCCGCATGCAATGGGGGGAGGCAAGCATTGCCCTCCACAAGGGCACACTGCCCTCTAGGAGGGCAACATAAGGGAACTAAGCATAAAAGGCAACTCTGCCCTGCCCACTACAAGGGCAGAGCACAAATCTGTGCCTTGAAATCAAGAAGAAGAAAATGTTGCCCTGCCCTCCACAAGGGCAGTATCGGGCTCACAAGGGGAGAAAATGAAAGGAAAATATCTCCAAATGCTTGCCACAAGAGTTGAACACGGGACCATGAGGAAGTAAGGAACTAAGTGCCATCACCGTGCCAAGAAAGCCAAGGAAATTAACTAGCGTGTGCTTCTGCTAGGACTCGAACGCGGGACTTCATTTTGGAAACACTGCCTTGCCCTCCGCGAGGGCAGGGCAGCATTTTGTGTGTGGCATGATTCTGGCGCACCAAGAAACGAGTCTGGCGCACCAAGGAGTGAATCTGGCAACAATCTGCGCACCAATCCTGCGCGCCAAGCCGCACCATGCACGCATCAAGCACCATTTTCTGCCCTGCCCTCCACAAGGGCAGGGCAGCCTCCTGGAAGCTATTATTTTGGGCCGAAAATTCAATTAAAATTCCCATTTAATTCATTTCTTCACCAAATCAAAAGCCCATCCAAATCCCAATATCCAAGAATAGAAAGTGTATAAATAGGAGTTAGTTTGATGTAATTAGGACCTGGACTTTGAACTTTTAGCTTTGCTTTTGAATTTGGCACTTTCTTTGAGCTTTGAGCTTTTGCACTTTCCCTGAGAAACTTGACCGAGAGTTCAGAGAATTGGGGAGGAGAATTGATCTCTCTTTTTCCTCATTCTTGCCTGAGCACTTTTAATTTTCTTGTTTTGAGTTTTGGGTGTGAAGAGTTGAGGAAATTCTGTCTCAACCTCCATTCAAAATCTCTTTAATCACTTTCTGCATAATTAAATTCAATTTCAATTTCCTTTACTGCTTCTTCTTCTATTTCTTGTTAATTGCTTTGAGTACTTGGATCTAGGAAGGTAATTGAGATCTAGGCTCTGCTACCTAGTCTCTTGAGCCCTGAGATCCCAATTTATTTTTGGTTCTTCTGTGAACCTTGCTGCACTTAAATTTCATTTTCTGTCTAAGTTCCAATTGCTTCTAATGCAATTTCTGTTCTATTGATTATTGCTACTCAATTTCTCTTGTTTAAATTCTGCAATCCCTGTCCTCAAATCCCTTTTACATTCAAGCAATTTATATTCCTTGCAATTTAAGTTACTGCAATTTACATTTCTTGCACTTTAAGTTTCTGTCATTTACTTTCTTGTTCTTTAAGATTCTGCTAGTTTATTTTCATGCTCTTTAATTTACTGCAATTTTCCCTTCCCCCTTTACATTCCAAGCAATTTTGCTTCCTGTTAAACACAAATCATTCAACCAATACTTGATTCGCTTGACTAAACCAACCACTAAACTAAAATTGCTCAATCCTTCAATCCCTGTGGGATCGACCTCACTCATGTGAGTTATTATTACTTGATGTGACCCGGTACACTTGCCGGTGAGTTTTGTGTCGGATCGTTTTCCGCACATCACCTTCAAATTCAAAATCTCTTTCCCACCCAAACCCACCCTAAATGACCGATATACACATCTCTCTCCCTCTCCTCCATATCTTCTTCTTCTTCTTCTATTCTTTCTTCTTTTGCTCGAGGGCGAGCAACATTCTAAGTTTGGTGTGGTAAAAGCATAGATTTTTGTTTTTCCATAACTATTTATGGCACCTAAGGCCGGAGAAACCTCTAGAAAGAGGAAAGGGAAGACAAAAGCTTCCACCTCCGAGTAATGGGAGATGGAGAGATTCATCTCAAGGGTCCATAGTTTAGTAGTAGAGCATTTGACTGCACATCAAGAGAGCCCACTCTTGGACCTCAACAAGAGCATGAGGAATTCCCTCATCAAGAAATCCTTGAGATACCTCAAGGGATACATTTTCCTCTACATAATTATTGGGAGCAACTAAGAATAGGAGCACCAAAATCACTAGGGATCAAGCAACAGAGGCAAGGAAGAGATATAGATGAGCTCAAAAACATAGAGGAGCTCAAGAACAACATCGGTCCTTCAAGAAAAAGGCACTACCCTCACTAAGGTGGATTTATTCCTTAACTTCCTTGTTCTTATCTCTCTGTTTTTTGGTTTTATGCTATATGTTTGTCTATGTTTTGAGTCTTTACTACATGATCATTAGTATTTGGTAACTATGTCTTAAGGCTATAAATAATTCCATGAATCCTTCACCTCTCTTAAATAAAAAAAATGTTTCTAATACAAAAGAACAAGAAGTACATGAGTTTCGAATTCATCCTTGAAATTAGTTTAATTATATTGATGTGGTGGCAATACTTTTTGTTTTCTGAATGAATGCTTGAACAGTGCATATTTTTTATCTTGTTGTTTATGAATGTTAAAATTGTTGGCTCTTGAAAGAATGATGAACAAAGAGAAATGTTATTGATAATCTGAAAAATCATGAAATTGATTCTTGAAGCAAGAAAAAGCAGTGAATAAAAAGCTTGCGATCATCTTGCATTCTTCCCACCTTACTTTCTTTGTTTTTCCTCTTGGGTTCTTCTCTGTGTCACTTGGGAAACTATCAACAGGTTTAGAAAAATGTTGAGAAATATATCCCACTTGGGACTCCAGCCTTTTGATGTTTCCCCTTGGTTTTTTATATTGGCTCGCACTTCATCCTTGAACACTCTGTTGTCTTGGACTTCTTTGCATAAGTCTTCCAGTAGAGCCTCAATTTTGGAAAGTCTGTCCTCGGTTGGTGATGGTGGGTTGAGATTAGGTGGTTGAGAATGGTGATTAGGTGGGTGTTGATAGGATCTCTGTGAGGTATGTTGGTAAGTTACATTATTGTTGGGATCGTGGTTGTGGTGTCTCTGGTCTTGGCCTTGGTCTTGTTGATTTCCCCATCCAAAGTTAGGGTGATTTCTCCATCCAGAATTATAAGTTTTGGAGTATGGATCATGGATCTGCCTGGGTGAGTTTCCAACATAATTGGCTTGTTCCCAGTCACCTTCTTCTCTTACATTCACTCCTTCTTGAGCTGGTGATGAAGTGATGACTGCTGCAACTTGGTTTTCTTCCACCTTCTTGGTAAGATCTGCTAGTTACTTGGTGATCATCTTATTTTGAGCCAGCAATGCATCCATGTGGTTCAGCTCCATTACTCCTCGAGTGTTGCTTCTTTTGGAAGCATAGAAGTAGTCATTCTCAGCTACCATTTCAATGACATCTATTACTTCTTCAATGGTTTTCTTCTTGTTTAGAGAGCCCCCTAATGAATGGTCTATAGCCTTCTTTGACTCATAAGAAAGTCCTTCATAGAAAATGTGAAGATGAACCCATTCATTGAACATGTCCGGTGGGCATCTTCTTGTTAAGTCCTTAAACCTCTCCCATGCGTCATAGAGAGTTTCGCCATCTTGTTGCCTAAAAGTTTGCACCTCGGCTCTCAGCCTATTAATTCTTTGAGGAGGGTAGAATCTTGCCAAAAATTTGTTCACCACATATTCCCAATTTGTTAAGCTTTCATTCGGAAAGGAGTCTAGCCACTTGGATGCTTTGTCCCTTAGTGAAAAAAGGGAACAAAAGCAGCCTATAGATATCCGGATGGACTCCATTAGACTTCACAGTGTCACATATTCTCAAGAAGGTGGTTAGATGTTGAGGTGGGGTCTTCTTGGGCACTTCCTCCAAATGAGCAGTTATTCTAAACATGGGTGATGAGCTGGGGTTTTAATTCAAAGTTGTTGGCATGTATGGTATGCTTTTGGATGCTACTTCCACAATTTTCTGGGTTTGGATTGATGTAAGAGCCTAGAACTCTCCTCTCTTGCCCAGCATGATTTATAGGGCCTTTTCTGGCATGGTTGTGGGCTTCTCCTTCATGGTTGTTTTCCAAGTTCTCCTCCATGTTTGTTTCAAAGTACTCTTTCTCTTCCTCAGCACCAACAACTCCTTTCCCTCTTGCTTCCCTCCTCAATCTACGGAGGATCCTCTCAGGTTCCGAATCAAAGGAAGTTGAAGCTCTGTTTCTTCTTCCTGTCATACAACTAACAGAGCACACAGCAAGAAATAAAATGAAGTGATTATTCTTATTAGAATGATTGTTAGTGTGAGTGGTACAAATTATCAAATAGTTAGTGGGTTAGTGAGCAGAATTGTAGATAATAACAAAGAAAACAAGAAAACAACGAGGGGTGAGGGGATGAGGAAGAAACTAAAGAAACTGAAGATAAATGACTAGATAAAATAAAAAAAAAAAGAAAAATGCTCAATCTAGTGAACTTTCAACTTAATCATTGTTGATATAAAATCAATCCCTGGCAACAGCGCCATAAACTTGATGCACAAAAACTTGTCTCTCAACAAATTTCCCTTCGGTAAGTATACCGAATTATCGTCAAGTAAAAACTCACAATAGAGTGAGGTCGAATCCCACAGGGATTGATTGGTCAAGCAATTTTAGTTGGAAGAGTATGCTAGTTGAGCTAAACAAAAGGTAGTTGGTATTGTAGGAAATTAAATGGCAAGAAAGTAAATGGCAGAAAATAAAGTGCAGAATCTTAAATGGGTATTTGGGGAGATGAACATAGAAATAAGTGGCAGAAAGTAAAGAGAATGGATAAGATCAGAAATGGGGAATTCATTGGGCTTAGGAGATGTTGCATTCTCCGGATCAAGTTCATTCTCATCTCTTCCTCGATCAATGCATTCATTGATATCCTTGGTAATCTTAAGTGATTGGATCCCAATTCCTTGGCAATCCAATCTCTCTAAGCTTGAACAATTGCCCAATTCCTTGATTTAATTGCTCATGGGAAGAGATGAAGTGTGGTCACTGATTATACCACATGTATTTCCAAATCAAAGTGTTGGGAGGATTATATGTCACTATATCCGCCCAGACCCCAATTTGGTCCAACATGAGAAAGCATTTCTAGCATGATCTCCTCATCCCTTTTCCAAGGCTCAGAGGAGATCCAATTATGGAGAGTTTCTTTTCCAAGACAACTAACCAATTGAATTAAGATCGAAAGCTTTCTAGCAAATCAAGAGAAAAGAAAGAGGAAGAAGAATGAAAACTATAATTGATCCATCAAATTACAACAGAGCTCCCTAACCCAATGAAAGGGGTTTAGTTGTTCATCGCTCTGGAAATGAAAAATGGCAGAAAAGAATACATGCTTAGCGAAAAGTGCAGAAAAGTAAATATACAGAGGGTAGTTCTCCAAAGTGCCAAGCTTCTCTATAGTTCAAAACTACTCCTATATATACTACTCTTCTTGACCTTCTAGTGAGTTCTTCAAGTCTTGGATGTGGGCCTTAGATCTTGAGTTGAAGAAAATACAATCTTTAGTGGGCTCAGCTTGCAGAAAAGTGTGAGTTAGGCATGGGCGTTAGTTAGGACGTTAGTGGCATTGACGCTAAGTGAAAATGTGGGTTCAAGAACGTTAGTGGCAATCACCTTTCTCACTAATGTTCCAACCCCAAAATGATCCACGTTAACTTCAACGTTAGTGGCACTAACGTGACCACTAACGTTGCCTCTTGATCCTTCGCAAACGTTATTGGGAATCATCTTTTCCAATAACTTTGCATTGTGCCCCCTTTCCCCACGTTTGAGTTCACGTTAACTAGGTTAATGTGGCTCTTAACGTGGGTATGCCTAAGCTTCGAGAGCGTTAATGACACTTACCTTTGTCACTAACGCTCCAAACGCCCCTCCTCTCCACGTTAGAGTTCACGTTAACTAGGTTAACGTGGCCACTAATGTGGTAGTGAATGCCATCTCCAATGTTAGTGACAAAGGTGAGTGTCACTAACGTTGGCTCATCATGCTTAGCTCCACGTTAACTTTCACGTTAGCGGTCTTAACGTGACCACTAACGTGGGCAATGTTGGCTTGATCCAACATTAGTGACAAAAGTGAGTGTCATTAACGTTGGCATTGTGTTCCCCTTCCACGTTAGAGTTCACGTTAACTAAGTTAACGTGACTCTTAATGTGGCCAATTGCCAATTTGAAGCGTTAGTGATGTTCACTTTTACCACTAACGCTGGAGCTTCCTTTTTCTCTACGTTAACTACCACGTTAATATAGTTAACGTGGGCTTATAATGGCTTCGCAAGCGTTATTGGTGGTCACCTTTTTCATTAACGCTACAAGCTTGTCCCTATTCCACGTTAGTGGTCACATTAACTAGGTTAACGTGACTGCTAACGTGGCTTCTTCTTGCTTCCTTTGTCCTGAAATCAAGCAGATAAAGTGCATCAAAGATCTAGCCCAAGTCATGAGATTATGCATCATCAATTTGTCATTCAATCCTTGCAAAATCCTAATAAAATCATGTAAAATTCACAATAGTTGCTTGAATCAAGGTGTAAGTGTATTTTTATCCAAAACTTGCCTTATTTACTAAGAAAATGTATGAAACTATCCTAAAATAGCAAAGAAAAGGTTAGTGAAACTGGCCTAGATGCCCTGGCATCAGCTTACCAAAGCTTGATCTATCTATTATGTAAGGATGCAGTGGTACAGATGGGAGTGGATGAGTTCATCCCAACTCAGCACTCAATCTCTAAAAAGATAATGGATGGATCTCAAGCTCAAGACAACCCCACCAAGAGGAGGGCGCATGAGCTTCTCCCAAAAATCTCCCAATTTCACTATTGGGTTCGCTTAGAAGCATCTGTTACTAAGCTGCAAGAAGCTGTGGATCAACTCAAAGAAGAGCAGCTGAATTAGAACAGCATGCTTTGGAAATTCCTCAAGGAACAATAGCAGCAAGGGCGTGAGCTACAGGAGCTGAAGCGCCAGAGGCTATCCCTTGAAGCACCAGGCGTCCCACAAATTGAAGGAGCACCTATCTCCCAAAATCAAGGTTGTTGAGTCCTAACTCTATGATAACTTTTGTTATTAGGGACCTATATTAGAATTGCATGAGCATTAGTATTAGGATTGTGTTCCGAGGGTTACCTGAAATTGTAGGTCGATCTCGGACGAGATCTTCTGTCCTGGTCGGAGCCGACGTGTCCGGCAAGTGTATAGCGGCCGGAGCTGGTGTGTCCGACTCGTGGAATTAAGAATGCTTTTGATCCCTTGTCACCGAAGGGTGGGGGTACCTGCAAAGGACTCCGATGCTTAAGTTAGCAAGGGAATTAAACAGGTATTGAGTAGAATCAGAGTATGAGTTATACCTGGGTACTCTAGTGTATTTATAATGGTGAGGAGTGACCTTTCTAGAGATAAGATAGTTATCTTATCTTATCTTATCTTTGAGTGAAGTCATCTTATTTTTAGGGGAACCGCCTTTATCTTTCTGGGCTTTGGCTGCCTTTAAATTGGGCTGTGTTTCTTCATGTTGGGCCTGCTTTGGGCTTCTTTGGCGATTTGGCCGAGCTCTTTGAGAAGAGGTCGGGCATTGGCCGAGCTCTTTGAGAAGAGGTTGGATAGTCTGACCTGAAGAGGTCGGTCGGCTTATCGCTAAACATCTCGGGTCGGACAGCTTGACCCAGGGTATGAACAGTGTCCCTGCTTGAGTTCGATCTTTCCATGAGATTGTGCTTTTCAGAGCTTCGATCTCTTTGGAAGTAGTGCTCAAGCATCTGTCTTTGCTTGTTTCTTCATTGCTTTGCAATCTTACAGATTTTCTAGAGGTTTGGTACTTCATTATCCAACCTCTTTTGAGCGGTAGTGTGGGTTTTCTACCCTTGTCTTCTGGATCACACCTTGCTTTAAGTTTGTGTTGACAACCCTCTGCTTTGGTGAAGTTATCCTTGCGGCTTGATATCTGGGCTTTTAGTCACTTGTCCAATGACTTTTTAGTGTTCTTTATATAGAACCTTTTTTAGTCTCGGATGACGTTCGTAGCCCTGTTTGAGATTGTGCCTTCTTTGAGTGGAGTTGTATCCCTTTTGGCTAAGCACATTTGAGCCTTAAGTTGTTTCCCAACCTTTTAGCTTGTTCTTTTTTGATATCGTACTTGTGCCTCTTCTTAGGTGACGTCGACCTGTACGACTTTGCCCCTGCTTGAGTTCGGACTTTTCCGTGAGACCGTGCTTTCAGAGTTTCGATCTCTTCGGGGAAATCGTGCTCAAGCATCCTGACTTTGGTTGATCTTTGAGTAGTTTCTCCTTGTGCGAGTTTGGTATTGTCCCTTTTACTTTGTTGAGGGGACTTTTTAGCCTTCTTCAAACTTGTTTGTCTTCGTTATTCGGGCTTTTTAGTCATAATCCAACAACTTTTTAGGTAGTGTTCCGATGGGGAACCTTTTTATAGTTTGTTTGGATGACTTTTTAGCTCTGTCTTTGAGGCTGTGTTTTTCGCTCTTTATGTAGTGTATTTTTTCAAGACTTCATACCTTTTAGCAAAACATTCCTGGCCTTCCTCTGGCTGTTTGCGAGATGTATTTGTCCGTTTTTGTGGATCTTTGTAGAGTGTCGGTACTTTGTTGTCCGACCTCTTTTGATCACTCCTGGTTTTGTCCACTTTCTGCTTGGTCGAGGTGGTCCTTGGGGCTAACTTGTCTGACAACTTTTTAGTGTTCTCGTAGAACTCTTTTTAGTCAGTTTGAACAATTTTGATAGTCTTGTCGTGGAGCTGTGGCTTTTTTGGGCAGAGCTATGTCCGTTTTAGCGTACGTTTGTCGTTTGTCCGACTTCTCTTGTCGATCCTTCTTTAGCTTTTGTTGGTTTGACTTCTCCTTGTCGGTCCAAGCTTTAGCTTTTGTTGGTCCGACTTCTTCTTGTCGGTCCAATCTGTAGCTTTTGTTGGTCCGACTTCTTCTTGTCGGTCCAATCTTAGCTTTCGTTGGTCCAAATTCTTCTTGTCGGTCCAATCTGTAGCTTTCGTTGGTCCAACTTCTTCTTGTCGGTCCAAGCTGTAGCTTTCGTTGGTCCGACTTCTTCTTGTCGGTCCAATCTGTAGCTTTCCAAGTTATTTCTATAATCCTCTTTCTTGGACCTTGTTCAGGTCTCTTTCAGGGATTACTTTTATAACTTTTGTGTTGTGGGCCGACTTTCATCGTGTCGGGGCTCTCCTGAGTTATTTCTGTAATCCTCTTTCTTGGACCTTGTTCAGGTCTCTTTCAGGGATTACTTTTATAACTCTTTTGTCTTTTGGGCCGACTTTGTCATGTCGGGCTCTCCTTAGTTATTTCTGTATTCCTCTTTCTTGGACCTTGTTCAGTTCTCTTTCAGGGATTACTTTTATAACTTGTTTTATAGGAAACCGACTTCGTTAGGTCAATCTCTTATAAGTTATTTTTGTAATCCTCTTTCTTGGCCCTTTGTTAGGTCTCTTTAGGAATTACTTTTATAACTTGTTTTGTAGGAAACCGACTTCGTTAGGTCGATATCTTCTAAGTTATAGCAATTCCTCTTTAATAGGGTTGGCCAGACCTCTTTCCAGGGATTTGCTGATAACTTGGGTTGACTTGGTCCGACTTTTTAGTGTCGGCCAGTCTTTTTAAGTTATTATATAGCAATCCATAAGACCTCGTCAGGTTCTTTTTGGGATCACTTTCGATAACTTCTTGCATTATTCTGTGTTCATCTTTGCCGATTTGTAGATGGTGGTTTCTGTCCCGATTTGATCGTCCTTTAGGTGAATCGCGTTTTCACCTTTGTCGAACGATCATTTCTATCGAGATTGTACAGTGAATCTATTCTTCACTTTCTGTCGATCTGTTGCTTTATAATCGGACGATGAATGCTTCAGATTAATGCGTCTTGATTGAGCAGTGAATTTGGTTTTCACTTTGTCGACCTTTGTCGACATCAAACGATGAATTCGGTTTTCATCGTGGTCGGGCGGTAAAGTTGGTTTTCACCTTGCCGACCTGTCACTTTGTAATCAGACGATGAATTTGGCTTTCATCTTGCCGACTTTTGCCGACCTTTGTCGTGATCGGGCGGTGAATTTGGTTTTCACCGTGCCGACCTTTATCGTGATCGGGCGGTGAATTTGGTTTTCACCTTGTCGACCTGTCGTAATCGGACGTCTTGGTAGGAAACTTTTTAGGGAGGCTGCGAACTTTTAAACAATAAAATGAGGATATGAATAAGAGTGTGTACATGTTAGTACTTACCCTTCTAGGTCAGGCAATCTTTTAGATCTCGGCCTGGCGCCTTTTGCAGGCATGCCATGACCTTGGTAGCTCTCGCCCCTCGAGGTCGGACACTTTGTGTGACCTTTCCCCAGTACTTCCGTGACTTGGCAGGGTCCTTTCCAATTAGCTGCTAGCTTTCTCTCTCCCGGTCGACTTGTTTCGATATCATTTAGGATGAGCTTTTTCGTTGTAGAGGATCGTTTTGGAAGATCCTTCTTCGACTTCTACCGGTATCATTGCCTCCATTCCGTAAGCCAATCGGAAAGGTGATTCCTTTGTGGTGGAATGTGGAGTTGTTCGATATGCCCATAGGACTTGTGGGAGCTCTTCAGCCCAAGCTCCCTTTGCGTCCTGTAGCCTCCGTTTTAAAACCCGACTAGTATGACTTTATTGGCAGCTTCTGCTTGTCCATTAGCCTATGGGTGTTCTACGGGTGTGAATTGGTGCTTTATTTTCAAGTTGGCTACCAACTTTCTAAAGCCTGCGTCTGTGAATTGAGTGTCATTGTTTGTGGTGATGGAGTAAGGAACCCTAGACCTTGTAACAATGTTTCTGTACAAGAATTTTTGACTTCTTTGAGCAGTGGCATTAGCTAGGGGCTCTGCCTCAATCCATTTTGTGAAGTAATCCACCCCTACAATGAGGAACACGACTTGTCCCGATCCTTGGGGAAGGGGTCCGAGGAGGTCGAGTCCCCATTCTGCGAATGGCCAAGGTGATGTTATATTGATGAGCTCCTCTGGTGGGGCAATGTACAAGCTAACATGCTTTTGATGTAAAGCTTTAGACTTTGTATTTGGATTTTTGCTCTCTTGTTGCCTCCAAAGGGTGCCCCTGGACTTTCGTGTGAGTCCTGGTGTTTCCCTTTTACTGTTTTGTCTGACACTTGATGTTTTGCTGTTATTGTCCGAGTTGTTTCCTTATTTATCCGAGTTGTTTGGTAATAACCCCATGGTTGACCTATGTCTTCTTGAAAAAATATTGCTGAGATGTCTACTAAGATCCCGGACGGCATGTCTGATTGACTGGATTCCATAGTTTTAATGCGTGTTACTGTGGCTGACCTTGAGTACTGTGTGCGACTTAGGAGGTTCCGTAGAATGAGTTGGTGTCGCCGGACCCTGAGGAGAGGGTTTGTTTTCCTTCCTTGTTGTGGTCTTGTAATGTAGCCTGGATGAAGCTTCTGTTATTGCCTCCTGGTTTGGTGTTGGCTAGTTTTGAAAATGCATCAGCTCGGGCATTCTGCTCCCGAGGTATGTGTTGGACTTCATATTTCCCGAATTGTTCGAGCTGTTTTTTATTTTTTTCCAGGGTCCCCCGAATTGTCCGGGCTGTTCTCTGGTTTTGTCCAGGGTCCCCTGAATTGTCCAGTAGTGCCTCGTATTCAGCTTGGTTATTTAGCTTGATTTGGCTTCCCTAATCACTTTCTATAATTACACCTGCACCACTCCCGGTTTTGTTTAGAGAGTCGTCCTTGTAGAGTTTCCATTTTGTAAGAGTTTTCGGGGTGTCAATGTACTTTGTAATGAAGTCGACCAGATACTGTGATTTGATGGCTGTCCGAGCTTCATGTCGAAGATCAAATTTAGATAACTCGATTGCCCACTGTAGAATTCTTCCAGCTAAGTCTGTTTTCTGTAGGGTGCCTTTTATGGGCTGGTTGGTTCGAACTCTAATAGTGTAAGCTTGAAAATATGGACAGAGTTGTCGAGAAGAGAATGTGAGGGCGTAGGCGAACTTTTCTATCTTTTGATAGTTTAGTTCGGCCCCTTGTGGAGCCTTGATGATGAAGTAGACGAGTTGTTGCCCACTTTTGTCTTCTTTAACTGGTGATGAGGCTATTGCCCGATTTTCTACTACGAGGTATAATATGAGCTTTTCACTTTCCCTTGGTCGGGTAAGAATGGGTGGTTGCCCCAAGAATTTTCAAAATCTCGGAAGGCTTGTTTGCACCCCGTAGTCCTATTCAAACCTCTCTCCCTTCTTTAATATACCTCTTTGAGGTGTCCTTTACGAGATGATTTAGAGATCCTTCCTCCTGCGAATCCTCCATGAACATGTTTCTCAAGGGTGTGAGGTGGACGTTCAACTCGTTCGACCTTTTTGGTGTGAGACGTTCGACTTGTCCGACCTCTTTGGTGTGAGGTTGACCTTCAACTTGTCCGACCACTTTGGTGTGAGATGGACCTTCAACTTTGTCCGACCTCTTTGGTGTGAGGTGGACCTTCAACTTGTCCGACCTCTTTGGTGTGAGGTGGACCTTCAACTTGTCTGACCACTTTGGTATGAGGTGGACCTTCAACTTTATCCAACCTCTTTGGTGTGAGGTGGACCTTCAACGCGTCCGACCTCTTTGGTGTGAGGTGGACCTTCAACGCGTCCGACTTCTTTGGTGTGAGGTGGACTTTCAACGCATCCGACCTCTTTGGTGTGAGGTGGACCTTCAACGCGTCCGACCTCTTTTGTTTTTGATTGGGCGAGTTGATGGGATCTTCTCAGTGTTGCATATTTCTCGGTAGACATCCACAACAGACACCCGAAGGGGGTGTAATTGTGGTATTTTCTAGGCTTCTCTCCATGTTGATCTTCTTTTTTCTTGGACTCTTTATCCTTATCCCGAGAGGAGTAGGAATGTTCAGTTTTTGAGATCTCTCCTAGTCGAGAGTTTTCCTCCATGTTGATGTACTTTTCTGCTCGTTCTTGTACCTCGTTTAGAGATGTTTGCGTGCTTCCTGGATATTGAGTGGCTAAAAGATCCTTCTCGTAGACCATTGATGAGGCCCCTGATAGCTGCTTCTATTGG
Source organism: Arachis stenosperma (assembly GCF_014773155.1). Lineage (NCBI taxonomy): Eukaryota > Viridiplantae > Streptophyta > Magnoliopsida > Fabales > Fabaceae > Arachis > Arachis stenosperma. Next base: position 88,525,117 of record NC_080380.1, read on the forward strand.
CAGACTTTGTATGCCCATACATGTTTTGTTGAATCTTTCCATGTTGTTGCGAAGGCTCTCTCGATCTCCTTGCTTGATCCCTAATAGGCTCGGTGCGTGTTTGGCTTTGTCCTTCTGGATGGAGAATAACGGATTGCATATGAGGCCTCCGTGAAATACATTCTGCTTCTGAAATCGCTAAGATGATGGCTTGGATCTGATGTGCCGTCATACGGGGTCATGTCTGGAGCTTCGAAGTCCTTTGGGACCTTTAGCTTTCATGATCTCTTTGGTGAAAGGATCTTGGTCCTTGCAGGAGCTATCCTCATGAGAGGATCGATTAGCTTTGGCCTTGAGATCGGCTTCGAGTTTTAGAAGTTTGTCCTCCAATTGCCGACGTCGCTTTATCTCCCTTTGTAGGTCTTTCTCAATCTCTCGTTGATGTAGGGCTTCTTCTTCCAGTTGTTTTAAATGGTCTTGAAGAGCCTCGATGGCTCCCGCATTTGGAGAATCCTTTTCGTTGTTAAGTTGAGGAGTATCGTTTGGTGTAGTGTCCGCATTTTTGTGCGGCATTCTATCCTCTAGATCTGAATCGTGGTCGTTGTCATGGTTGTCCACCATGATGGTGGGATGACTTCCAAGTTCCCCGGCAACGGCGCCAATGTTCTGAGGGTTACCTGAAACTGTAGGTCGATCTCGGACAAGATCTTCTGTGCTGGTCGGAGCCGACATGTCCGGCAGGTGTATAGCGGCCGGAGCTGGTGTGTCCGACTCGTGGAATTGAGAATGCTTCTGATCCCTTGTCACCGAAGGGTGTGGGGTACCTGCAAGGGACTCCGATGCTTAAGTTAGCAAGGGTATTAAACAGGTATTGAGTAGAATCAGAGTATGAGTTATACCTGGGTGCTCCAGTGTATTTATAATGGTGAGGAGTGACTTCTCTGGAGATAAGATAGTTATCTTATCTTATCTTATCTTATCTTTGAGTGAAGTCATCTTATCTTTAGGGGAACCGCCTTTATCTTTCTGGGCTTTGGCTGCCTTTAGATTGGGCTGTGTTCCTTCATTTTGGGCCTGCTTTGGGCTTCTTTGGCGATTTGGCCGAGCTCTTTGAGAAGAGGTCGGGCATTGGCCGAGCTCTTTGAGAAGAGGTTGGATAGTCTGACCTGAAGAGGTCGGTCGGCTTGTCGCTAAACATCCCGGGTCGGACAGCTTGACCCAGGGTATGAACAGATTGCATGAGCATTAGTATTATTTTTATCAATTTGGGTATAATTTAATTTTCTTATCATCATCAAACATGAATAAAATAGTAGATTTTTTTTAGAAGAGCAAGGGTGTAAATATCTCGAGTATATAATAAGAAAAATTTAAAATATTTATATGTGGTGGCATTGCTTTAGCTCTCTGAATGAAGGCATAAACAGTGTATAATTTTTTTATACTGAAATTTAAGTAATGTTTGACTTTTGAAAGAAGGAGGTAAACAGAGAAATGTTATTGATAATCTGAAAAGTCATGAAATTGATTCTTGAAGCAAGAAAAAGCAATGAAGAACACAAAAAAAAATTTGCAAAAAATAAAGAAAAGGAAAGAAAAAGAAAAAAAAAGCAAGCAGAAAAAGCCAATAGCCCTTTAAACCAAAAGGCAAGGGTAAAAAGGATCCAAGACTTTGAGCATTAATGGATAAGAGGGCTCAAGGGAATAAAATCCTGGCCTAAGTGGCTACATCAAGCAAAAAAGAGTGTGCTTAAGAACTCTGGGCACCTCTAACTGGGGACTCTAGCAAAGGTGAGTCACAATCTAAAAAGGTTCACCCAATTAGGTGTTTGTGGCATTTATGTATCTGGTGGTATAACTGGAAAACAAGATGCTTAGGGTCACGACCAAGACTCATAAAGTAGCTGTGTTCAAGAATCAACATACTAAACTAGGAGAATCAATAACACTATCTGCATGCTGAGTTCTGAAGGAAGCCAATCATTCTGAGTTTCAGGGGATAAAATGAGATGCCAAAACTACACAGAAGCAAAAAGCTATAAGCTCCGCTCATCTAATTTGAATTTGAGCTTCATTGAAGATTCTGAGATTTTATTGCACCACGATCTTCTTTTCATCCTATTTTATTTGTCTAGTTGCTTGGGGACAAGCAACAGTTTAAGTTTGGTGTTGTGATGATCGGATATTTTATATGCTTTTTGGTAGTGTTTTCATATAGTTTTTAGCATGTTTTATTCACTTTTTGTTGTATTTTTATTATTTTTTATGCAAAAATCACATTTCTGGACTTTACTATGAGTTGTAGCTTGCTTCAAGCTGGCAATCTCCGTGGGATCGACCCTTACTCACGTAAGGTATTACTTGGACGACCTAGTGCACTTGCTGGTTAGTTGTGTGGAGTTGCAAAAGTGTGATTGCAATTTCGTGCACCACTCATCCAAACCCTCCAACCATGATCCTTACCCCAAGACTTTAATCAGGGTGGAGGAATTAACCAAACTTTGGGTGGAGAGAACAACCTCAGAGGCAACCACTGAATTTCATCAATAGTTCTCAGGGTGGTGTCAATAAGAATTATTTCAACAACTACCCAGTTCAACAGCGCAACCTCAAAGTACCCCTGACTTGGCATCTATTGTTGCAAAACTCTCCATGAATCAACAAAATTTTATGTAGAAAACTCGAGCTTCACTCAGAAACTTGGAGGTTTAAATGGGTCAGTTGAGCAAGCAAGCACCAGAGAGGCCTTCTAATACTTCTCCCAATTACACGTCACCTAATCCAAAAGAAGAGTGTCAGGCCAGTCAATTGAGAAGTGGTAAGATAGCAGGATCAGAGACTAAGGCTAGTAAGTAGCGGGTTGAAAAAAAGACCCCGGAGAAGAAAAATGAAGAGGCAAAGCACGCCCCCTCTAGGCACCTTGACAACCCCTTTTCGGTCACTCTTGATACACATCCTGCATTACCCAAGGCTCCTAAATATAAGTCTAAGATGCCATACCCTCAGAAACTTCAAAAGGCATCCACTAACAAGCAATTTTCAAATTTTTGGAGGTCGTTAGGAAGCTTTAAATCAACATTACTTTTGTAGAGGCCCTTGAGCAAATGCCTCCTTATGCCTAGTGTATGAAGGAGTTATTGAGCAACAAGAGGGACTGGAAAGAAAGTGAGACAGTGGTACTAACTAAGGAGTGCAGTGCAATAATTCAAAAAGATTTTTCTGAGAAATTGCAGGACCCAAGGAGCTTTTTAATTCCTTGTACCATTGGAGATACCACTATTCAGAGAGCTTTATGTTATATTGGAGCTAGCATCAACCTCATGCCTCTCTCATTAATGAAAAAGCTCAAAATTGATGAGGTAAAACCTACTCACATTTCTCTTCAACTTACTGACCGTTCTATTAAGTACCCCCTTAGAGTTGCTAAGAATTTGCTTGTGAAAGTATAACCGTTTATCTTTTTTGCTAAATTTCTAACATTGGACATGAAGAGGGTAAAAATGCCTTTATTATTCTTGGAAGACCCTTTTTAGCCACAGGAAGAGCCCTTATTGATGTTCAAAAGGGTGAATTAACTCTGAGGGTCAATGAAAAGGAAATTGTCCTCAATGTGCTAGAGGCCTTGCAACACCCTGATGACTCTGAAGGGTGTATGAGAGTTAATATAATTGAGCCTCTGATTAAAGAGGTATTTGACGCCAAGAAGCTTGAGGATCTTCTAGAATCTCCTTCTGAGGATACTGATGAATCCAGATTTTATGGTATTTATTTGCTCTATTTAGGTGGATTTTATTGACTTTTCTTGCATTTATTCATTGAAATAGCACGCTTTTGTGAATTCTTTCCTAATTGTGCTTAATTGTGAAAAACATGCCTTTCATGCTTAAATTACCAATTTTAATTCACTTTTATCCCATTCGATACCTTCATATGTTTGTTTGAGTGATTTAAGATTTTAAAGGCAAGAATGACTTGAGAAAGAGAAAGAGGAAGGAAAGCATGCAAACTGGAAGAATTCAAGAAAGGAAGGATTTGGAAAGCTGTCAATCCTGACCTCTCTTACTAAATTGATCATAACTTCCACTAACATCCGGGGCTTCAAAATGATATACAATTTTCCATAGTGGACATGGAGTTTAGGTGTGTGATGAGCGGCTATTTTATACGCTTTTTAGGGGTAATTTCATGTAGATTTTAGCATGTTTTAATTAGTTTTTAATAGAATATTATTAGTTTTTAGGCAAAAATCATATTTCTGGACTTTACTATGAGTTTGTGTATTTTTCTGTGATTTCAGGTATTTTCTGGCTGAAATTGAGGGAGCTGAGCAAAAATCTGAGTTAGGCTGAAAAAGGACTGCTGATGCTGTTGGATCCTGACCTCCCTGCACTCGAAATGGATTTTTTGGAGCTACAGGAGTCCAATTGGCGCGCTCTCAACGGCGTTGGAAAGTAGACATCCAGGGCTTTCCAGCAATATATAATAGTCCATACTTTACGCGAAGATAGACGACGTAACTTGGCGTTGAACGCCAAGTACATGCTGCTGTCTGGAGTTAAACGCCAGAAACACGTCATGATCCGGAGTTGAACGCCCAAAACACGTTATAACTTGGAGTTCAACTCCAAGAAAAGCCTCAGTTCGTGGATAGCTTTAGTCTCAGCCCCAGCACACACCAAGTGGGCCCCAGAAGTGGATTTCTGCACCAATTATCTTAGTTTATTCATATTCTGTAAACCTAGGTTACTAGTTGACTATTTAAACAACTTTTAGAGAATTATTTTGTACCTCATGACATTTTCAGATCTGAATTACATACTTTTTGACGGCATGAGTCTCTAAACTCCATTGTTGGGGGTGAGGAGCTCTGCAGCATCTCGATGAATTAATACAATCCCTTTATTTTCCATTCAAACACGCTTGTTCTTATCTAAGATGTTCATTCGCGCTTAATTATGGAGAAGGTGATGATCCGTGACACTCATCACCTTCCTCAGTCCATGAACGTGTGCCTGAAAACCACCTCCGTTCTATATCAGATTGAATGAGTATCTCTTAGATTCCTTAATCAGAATCTTCGTGGTATAAGCCGGATTGATGGCGGCATTCATGAGAATCTGAAAAGTCTAAACCTTGTCTGTGGTATTCCGAGTAGGATTCTGGGATTGAATGACTGTGACGAGCTTCAAACTCCTGAAGGCTGGGCGTTAGTGACAAATGCAAAAGAATCAATGGATTCTATTCCAACCTGATTGAGAACCGACAGATGATTAGCCGTGCTGTGACAGAGCATAGGAACCTGCGTGTGGGAAGAGGACTTCAAGGAAAAGTAGAAATTCAAAGGAAAAAGCATCTCCAAAACTCCAACATATTTCTCATTACCGCACACCAAGTAACGATTTGATTCTCTTTTATTTTTCTAATAATTCTAAACACTTTGACTTCTTACAATCAAATCCAAATAATCTTATTGGCCTCCTGACTAAGATTAATAAAATTAATATAGCTTGCTTCAAACCAATAATCTCCGTGGGATCGACCCTTACTCACGTAAGGTATTACTTAGACGACCCAGTGCACTTGCTGGTTAGTGGTACGAATTGCCAAAGAGTTAGATTGCATTTCGTGCACCAAGTTTTTGGCGCCGTTGCCGGGGATTGTTGAGTTTGAACAACTAAAGGTTTATTTTATTTCTTAGATTAGGAATAATTTATTTTTATTGTTATAGAGTCATTAAATCTTGATAGGATAGTTTCTTTTCAAAAATTTCTTTTCAAAATTTATTATTTTTCTTAATTAATTGTCAATTTTTCGTGAGTCTAGTATCTTGTTCTAAGTTTGGTGTCAATTGCATGCTTTTCCTTGTCTCTTAATTTTTTTTTCAAATTGCATGTTCTTATTTTTCCTTGATCTTCAAGTTGTTCTTGTTTATCTATCTTGTTGATCTTGAGTTTTTCTTGTTTTGTGTCTTTTCTTGTTTCACTTGTGTTCTTTTTAAAGCATTAATTTTCCAAAAGGAATATACCTATTCAGAACAAGTGTTACATTTACTCCTAATTGGCTAGAGTATTGGTCTATATTCTTGATGATTGGGCACCAGTACTTTTGAAAATCTTTTTCAAAAATAATTTTTCTTGATTTAATCTTGTGCCAAAACTCTAAGTTTGGTGTTTTCTTGTTAATTTTAATATAATTTTCGAAAATTTGTCTTGGTTTTCTAAAAATTTTAAGTTTGGTGTTCTTCCTTTTGTTCTTGGTGTTCTTGTGAATCTTCAAGGTGTTCTTGAGTTTTTTCTTGTGTTTTGATCTTAAAATTTTTAAGTTTGGTGTTCCTTGGTGTTTTCCCTCCAAAATTTTCGAAAATAAGGAGCATTAGATATAAAAATTTTAAGTCTTGTGTCTTCTGTGTGTTTTTCTCTTTCATCATAAAATTCAAAATTCAAAAAAAATATCTTTTCTAACTAATTTTGAACTATTATTTCGAAATTTTTTTATAAAAATTCAGATTTCAATTTTAAAATTTTTCAATTCTTATCTTTTTAAGTTAAAAAAAAAATTTATTATCTTTTTCAAAAATATCCTAACCACTTTCTCTCTCCTCACTTTTTCAAAAATCTTCATAAAATATTTTCAAATTCTTATTAAATTTTTTTTATTTTAATTTTCTTATTTTATCTTATTTTTATTTTGGTTTTTATTTTATTTCAAATTTTTTTATTTATAAACTAAAAATTTAAATCCACATTACCCCTTTACTCCAACATGGACATAAGCGGAAATGAACAGTCCAAGAGGACTTTGGGGTCATATGCTAGCCCCACTACTGCTTCATATGGGAGTAGTATCTGTATACCCTCCATTGGAGTTAGTAGCTTTGAGTTGAATCCTCAGCTCATTATCATGGTGCAGCAAAACTGCCAGTATTCTGGTCTTTCACATGAAGAACCTACAGAGTTTCTGGCACAATTTTTGCAAATTGCTGACACAGTACATGATAAGGAAGTGGATCAGGATGTCTACAGATTATTACTGTTTCCATTTGCTGTAAAAGATCAAGCTAAGAGGTGGTTAAATAACCAGCCTAAGAACAGCATAAAAACATGGAAACAGCTGTCAGAAAAATTCCTGAATCACTATTTCCCTCCAAAACGGATGACACAGCTAAGGCTAAGCATCCAAGGCTTCAAACAAGGAGATAATGAATCTCTTTATGATGCCTGGGAGAGATACAGAGAGATGCTAAGAAAATGCCCCTCTGAAATGTTTTCAGAATGGGTGCAATTAGACATCTTCTACTATGGGCTTACAAAAAAAGCTCAGATTTCTCTAGACCACTCAGCTGGTGAATCTATACACATGAGAAAAACAATTGAAGAAGCTCAAGAGCTTATTGATACAGTTGCCAGAAATCAACATCTGTACCTAAGCAGTGAATCTTCCATGAAAGAAGAAGCTAAAACAGTAACTGCTGAACTCAGTCCGGTGGATCAGGCTAATGAATTCAATCAGCAATTAGACTTTCTAACTCAGCAGCTAGCCGAATTCAAGGAAATATTACAGGAAACAAGAATGGCTAACAGGAATATGGAAGTACAATTAAAGCAGACAGAAAAGCAACTATCAAAACAAATAGCAGAAGAATGCCAAGCAGTTCAATTAAGAAGTGGGAAAACATTAAATACCTCACTTCAAAGCAGCAGGAAACCAAGAAATGAACAAATGGCTACTCAAAATCCCTCTGAGGACAGTCAGAGCCCAGAGAGGAATAAAGCTGGCGCTGAACGCCCAGACCATGCTCATTCCTGGCGTTCAACGCCAGAAACAAGCATGAATCCGACGTTGAACGCCCAAAGGGAGCATGGTTCTGGCGTTCAAACGCCAGTAACAAACAAGGAGGTGGCGTCTAACGCCACTCCAGCTTCCACCCCTGGCATTCAAATGCCAGTGGGGGATCAGTCACATACAAGTGCTGATGACAACCCTTCTAAAAAGGCTTCCCAACCCACTTCTGTAGGTAATAAACCTGCAGCAACTAAGGTTGAGGAATACAAAGCCAAAATACCTTATCCTCAAAAACTCCGCCAAGCGGAACAGGATAAGCAATTTGCCTGCTTTGCAGACTATCTCAGGACTCTTGAAATAAAGATTCCGTTTGCAGAAGCACTTGAGCAAATACCATCTTATGCTAAGTTCATGAAGGAGATCTTAAGCCATAAGAAGGATTGGAGGGAAACTGAAAAAGTTTACCTCACTGAAGAATGCAGTGCAGTCATTTTGAAAAGGTTACCTGAGAAGCTTAAAGATCTTGGGAGCTTTATGATACCATGCACATTAGAGGGCACTTGCACCAAGCAAGCTTTATGTGATCTTGGGGCAAGTATCAACCTAATACCTGCATCTACTATCAGAAAGCTTGGTTTAACTGAAGAAATCAAACCAACCAGGATATGTCTTCAACTTGTTGATGGCTCCATTAAATACCCATCAGGCGTGATTGAAGACATGATTGTCAAGGTTGGGCCATTCGCCTTTCCTACTGACTTTGTGGTGCTGGAAATGGAGGAGCACAAGAGTGCAACTCTCATTCTAGGAAGACCTTTCCTAGCAACTGGCCGAACCCTCATTGATATCCAAAAAGGGGAAGTAACCTTGAGAGTCAATGAGGAGAAGTTCAAGTTGAATGTTGTCAAAGCCATGCAACATCCAGACACCCCAAATGACTGCATGAGTGTTGATATTATTGACTCTCTGGTAAGAGAGGTCAATATGGCTGAGAGTTTCGAATCAGAGCTAGAGGACATATTTAAAGATGTTCAGCCTGACCTGGAGGAATCAGAGAGAATAGTAGAACTTCTGAAAATCCCTCAGGAAGAGGAGAAACCTCCTAAACTCGAGCTCAAACCATTACCACCATCCCTGAAATATGCATTTCTAGGAGAAGGTGATACCTTTCCTGTAATTATAAGTTCTACCTTAGAGCCACAGGAAGAGGAAGCACTAATTCAAGTGCTAAGGACACACAAGACAGCTCTTGGGTGGTCCATCAGTGATCTTAAGGGCATTAGTCCAGCCAGATGCATGCACAAGATCCTATTGGAGGGTGACGCCAAGCCTGTGGTCCAACCACAAAGGCGGCTGAACCCAGCCATGAAGGAAGTGGTGCAAAAGGAGGTCACTAAATTACTAGAGGCTGGGATTATTTATCCTATTTCTGACAGCCCCTGGGTAAGCCCTGTCCAAGTCGTCCCTAAGAAGGGAGGCATGACAGTGGTTTACAATGAAAAAAATGAACTGGTTCATACAAGAACAGTTACAGGGTGGCGTATGTGTATTGATTATAGAAGGCTCAATACAGCCACCAGAAAGGATCATTTTCCTTTACCATTCATAGACCAAATGCTAGAAAGACTAGCAGGTCATGAATACTACTGCTTCCTGGATGGATATTCAGGTTATAATCAAATTGCAGTAGATCCCCAGGATCAGGAGAAAACGGCATTCACCTGCCCATCTGGAGTATTTGCATATAGAAGGATGCCATTTGGCCTGTGCAATGCACCTGCAACCTTTCAGAGGTGCATGCTCTCAATTTTCTCTGATATGGTGGAAAAATTCCTGGAAGTCTTCATGGATGACTTTTCAGTATTTGGAGACTCATTCAGCTCCTGCCTTAACCATTTAGCACTGGTTCTAAAGAGATGCCAAGAGACTAACCTGGTTTTAAACTGGGAGAAGTGTCACTTTATGGTGACTGAAGGAATTGTCCTTGGGCACAAAATCTCGAACAAGGGAATAGAGGTGGATCAAGCTAAGGTAGAGGTAATTGAAAAATTACCACCACCTGCCAATGTTAAGGCAATCAGAAGCTTTCTAGGGCATGCAGGATTCTATAGGAGGTTTATAAAAGATTTTTCAAAAATCGCCAAACCTCTGAGCAACCTACTAGCTGCTGACACGCCATTTATCTTTGATAAAGGGTGTCTGCAGGCATTTGAGACTCTAAAAGCTAAATTGGTTACAGCACCAATCATCTCTGCACCAGACTGGACATTACCATTTGAATTGATGTGTGATGCCAGTGACCATGCCATTGGTGCAGTGTTGGGACAAAGGCATGACAAGCTTCTGCACGTCATTTACTATGCCAGCCGTGCTTTAAATGATGCACAGAAGAATTACACAACCACAGAAAAAGAGCTACTTGCAGTGGTTTACGCCATTGACAAATTCAGATCCTATTTAGTAGGATCAAAAGTGATTGTGTATACTGATCATGCTGCTCTTAAATATCTACTCACAAAGCAGGATTCAAAATTCAGACTTATAAGATGGGTGTTGCTTCTGCAAGAGTTTGATATAGAAATAAAAGACAGAAAAGGGACAGAGAATCAAGTAGCAGATCACCTGTCCCGAATAGAACCAGTAGAAGGGGCGTCCCTCCCTCTCACTGAAATCTCTAAAACCTTTCCGGATGAACAACTCTTTGCCATCCAGGAAGTGCCATGGTTTGCAGATATCGCAAACTACAAGGCAGTAAGATTCATACCCAAAGAGTACAGTAGGCTGCAATCAAAGAAATTGATCACAGATGCAAAGTACTATCTTTGGGATGAACCATATCTCTTCAAGAGATGTGCAGACGGAGTAATCCGTAGATGTGTGCCTAGGGAAGAAGCACAGAATATTCTATGGCACTGCCATGGATCACAGTATGAAGGACATTTTGGAGGTGAGCGAACAGCCACAAGAGTCCTTCAATGTGGCTTCTACTGGCCTACTCTCTATAAAGATTCCCGAGCATTTGTACTTAATTGTGACAGTTGCCAAAGATCTGGCAATCTGCCTCACAGTTATGCCATGCCTCAGCAAGGGATCTTGGAGATTGAGTTGTTTGATGTATGGGGTATTGACTTTATGGGACCCTTCCCACCATCATACTCAAACACTTATATTCTGGTGGCAGTGGATTATGTATCCAAATGGGTGGAAGCTATTGTAACACCCACCAATGACACTAAAACAGTGTTAAAATTCCTCCAGAAACACATCTTCAGTAGATTTGGTACCCCTAGAGTATTAATCATTGATGGGGGCAGTCATTTCTGCAATAAACAGCTTTACTCTGCTTTGGTTCGTTATGGAGTTAGCCACAGGGTAGCTACTCCATATCACCCACAGACTAATGGGCAAGCTGAAGTCTCAAATAGAGAACTCAAAAGAATCCTGGAACGGACTGTAATTAACCATAGAAGGGATTGGGCAAGGAGCTTGGATGATGCTCTGTGGGCATACAGAACAGCATTCAAGACCCCTATAGGGACCTCTCCATACCAGCTTGTGTATGGAAAGGCATGTCACTTGCCAGTGGAACTGGAACATAAGGCCTACTGGGCAACCAGATTCCTAAACCTTGATGCCAAGTTAGCTAGAGAAAAACGTTTACTCCAGCTAAATGAGCTAGAGGAATTTAGACTCAATGCTTTCGAGAATGCAAAAATTTACAAGGAGAAAGCGAAAAGATGGCATGATAAGAAATTGTCATCCAGAGTCTTTGAGCCAGGGCAGAAAGTTCTGCTATTTAATTCTAGGCTTAAATTATTCCCCGGGAAATTAAAATCCCGGTGGAGAGGTCCATATGTAATTACAAGTGTATCACCATATGGATACGTAGAGCTTCAGGATAATGACTCTAACAAAAAGTTCATTGTTAATGGACAGAGAACTAAACATTATCTTGAAAGTAACTTCGAGCAAGAATGCTCAAAACTAAGACTTGATTAGAGCTCAGTGGTAGTCCAGCTAAAGACAATAAAGAAGCGCTTGCTGGGAGGCAACCCAGCCATTTACAAAGTTTATTTACTAATTAAATAAATTTCTTTTTTTTTACAGGTATATGTCCAAGTATCTTCAAAGGGTAAAAATAGCAATTGATTGAATTCACAGAGTTACAGGGAAATTTGGAAGCTCACTGGCGTGAAAAAGCCAGTAAGAAACATTTTGGGCGTTCAACGCCAGTAAGGGTAGCCATCTGGGCGTTAAACGCCAGAAAGGAGCATCTTCTGGGCGTTGAACGCCAGAAAGAAGCACCTTCTGGGCGTTTAACGCCAGATTGACAGCATCCTAGGCGTTCAGAAAAATGCCCAGTGACAAAGGACTTCCTGGCGTTCAACGCCAGAAAGAAGCATTAGCTGGGCGTTGAACGCCCAGGAGAAGCAGCATTTGGGCGTTAAACGCCCAAAACATCATCGTTTGGGCGTTAAACGCCCAAAACATGCATCATTTGGGCGTTTAACGCCAGGATGGTGGGGAGGAGGTAAAATTCGTTTTTCTTTACAATTTTTCTAAATTTTTATGTTTCAATTCATGATTTCTTGCATAAACATGTTTCAAAATGTCATCCTTCAAAATCAAATTAGTTTTCTAAGAACCCTAATTTCTAAAATCCCTTTTTCAAAAATATCAAATGTATCTTAATTCATAAACACAAATCTTTTTCCAATCCAATTCTTTTTCAAATATTTTTAATTTCTTCTCATATCTTTTTCAATTCATCTTATCTTTTTTTCGAAACTACCTCTCCTTCTACTCCTCTCTTTTCCTTTCTTTTGCTTGAGGACAAGCAAACCTCTAAGTTTGGTGTGATTTGCCATGATCACTGAGCTAAAACTCATTAAGATCATGGCACCTAAGAGAACAGGAAGAGCAAGGATGTGAACTTAAGGGAGCTGAAGCATCAGAAATTAATTCTTGAAGGCACCCCACAGACTAGAGGAACATCCACTTTCCAAAATACAGGTTGTTAAGTTCTAATTCTAGCTTTAACTCTGTGATAGTATTATTATAGGATTTTACCTTAGAAGTTATATAGGAGTAGTAGTAATTAGCATATCTATTTTGGCTTTATTTCCAATTAAGTTATAACTTATTTTTCTCATCATCATCAAACATGAATAAAATAGTAGATTTGTAGAATAAAGAGGCAATTTAATTTTTTCGAGTTCTTAATAAGGAAAATTCTAATTATTTATATGTGGTGGCAATACTTTTTGTCTTCTGAATGAATGCTTGAACAGTGCATATTTTTGATATTGAATTTTATGAATGTTAAAATTGTTGGCTCCTGAAAGAATGATGAACAAGAGAAATGTTATTGATGATCTGAAAAATCATGAAATTGATTCTTGAAGCAAGAAAAAGCAGTGAAAAAAAAAATTTTTGCGAAAGAAAAAAAAATGCCAAAAAGAGAGAAAGAAAAAGCAAGCAGAAAAAGCTGATAGCCCTTAAAACCAAAAGGCAAGGGTAAAAAGGATCCAAGGCTTTGAGCATTAATGGATAGGAGGGCCCAAGGAAATAAATCCAGGCCTAAGCGGCTAAATCAAGCTGTCCCTAACCATGTGCTTGTGGCATGCAGGTCCAAGTGAAGAGCTTGAGACTGAGTGGTTAAAGTCGTGGTCCAAAGCAAAAGAGTGTGCTTAAGAACTCTGGACACCTCTAATTGGGGACTCTAGCAAAGCTGAGTCACAATCTGAAAAGGTTCACCCAATTATGTGTCTGTGGCATTTATGTATCCGGTGGTAATACTGGAAAACAAAGTGCTTAGGGCCACGGCCAAGACTCATAAAGTAGCTGTGTTCAAGAATCAACATACTAAACTAGGAGAATCAATAATACTATCTGAATTCTGAGTTACTATGGATGCCAACCATTCTGAATTTCAAAGGATAAAGTGAGATGCCAAAACTGTTCAGAAGCAAAAAGCTACTAGTCCCGCTGACGATTGGATTTTTGACAGTTTAGAATTTCTCAAATAAATTCTCGTTGTAAAGTATAGTCTCTAAACCAATCGCTAATCCTTTCGTACAAAAATTTGTTTGTCACAAGTACAAACCCCTAAAATCTATAAACCGAAGTATTTAAACCTCGGGTCGTTCTCCCTAGGGTTTACAATAAAGTGTTTTGTTATTGGTTGTGAGTTATTTTGGGGTTTTAGATGAGAAACATGAATAGTAAATGGTAAGAAAACTTTATTAACAAAATGGTCTTGGCAAGATTTGGTTGTCAAGGGTCTTCATCATTATCACTAGCCACAAGTATGGTAGTTGCAAGGATTAATCCCACTTAGTCATCCTTAAATCAATTAACAAAGGAAAGTCAAGTGAGTTATATCAATCCTAGTCCATAAGTCCTAGCTTTCCACTAATTGGATTAATGAAGGCTAGAGTTAATGGCTATCAACTAGCAATCAATTGGACACTAGTGACTCAAGAAATCCTAAGTTACCTTCTCAAGCCAAGAACATAAAATCCTACTCTAACATCCTCTCAAGCATTTCATCAAACACTTGGAGGGTAATGAAAGAAAGCATTCTTATTTGTAAGAATAAAAGGAATCAACAACTAACAATTACAAAGAATTAACAAAACAGCAATCAACAACATCACAATCACATGAATTACCTCAAATTGCATTATTAAAAGAAAACAAAAGAATAACACTAGATCCACAACAAAAATGAAGAATTGCAAGGATTAAAGTATATAACTAGAGAGAGAGAGAAGAGAAGAGTAAGAATTAACAAGTGAAAAGTAAATCAAAGCATGAATTAAACCTAGATCTAAGGAAGGAGATTAACCTAAACCTAATCCTAATTCTAGAGAGAAGTGAGAGCTTCTCTCTCTAGAAAACTACTTCTAACTAAAACTAAACTAATGGTAATTAACATCTAACATGTCAAGTCCCTTTCAATCCTTGGCTCTTATATGCATTTTGGTGCCAAAGTTGGTTGCTGAAACCTTCCAAAATCGCCAGGCACGTGCTGCATTAGTGAGGTCATGTGCCATCATCGGCGCGTGCGCGCATGGTACGCGTGCGCGTCCTTGGCTAATTCTGCGATGTGCGCGCGAGCGCCTTGTGCGCGTGCGCGTGCTTGGCCGAAATCAATTCTTTGGCTTTTTGTACTTCTCTCCACTTGCATGCTTCCTTCCTTGCCTTCTTTGATCCATGCCTAGCCTATTTCAATCCTGGAATTACTAGCAAACACATCAAGGCATCTTATGGAATCAAAGAGGAAATAGAATTCATCAAAATAAGGCTTAAAAAGCATGTTTTTACACTTAGGCACAAATATGGGAGAGATAACAAAACCATGCTAATTTATAGGCTAAATGTGACAAAAGGTTATCAAAATACTCTAAATTCAATACAAGACAAAGCCTCAAATTGGGGTTTGTCAACCTCCCCACACTTAAGCCTTAGCATGTCCTCATGCTAAAATAAGAAGGAACTAAAGGTTGTGACATTTATTGAATGCAACTAAACTATATGAATCCTATCTAAATGCAACTACCTAAAATAAATGCAAATGCTCAATTCAAACACATCAACTTGCCAAGAGAGTATGTGTAAGCACAAGGGCTAGGCAATAGGAATTAATTCCAAACCACAATTGTATTGAATTACCAAAAAGAATTCAAACTTGCGAGAATATAGATAATAGGGGTGAACACATGTGATTGAACTTTTGAACCCTCACCGGATGTGTATCCACTCTATTCACTCAAGTGTTTAAGGGTTAATTCACTCAATTCTCTTCTAATCATGTTTTCCAAAATTTGATTTCCTTCTAACAATCAACATTTATTCAATGCATGCATACATTCATCATGAGGTCTTTCATTTAGGTTGTAATGGGGTTAGGGTCAAGGTAGGGTCATTTATGGTTAAGTGGACTAGGATTTGAATCTTTGATTAGCATAGACTTTCCCACCTAACCTATTTAATGACCTATACAAATGCAAGCTATCCTAACTACCCATTCTTCATTTTTTTTTTTTACATACTCATGCATTCTTATTTGATTCATAACACATATGCATTGATTCCTTTTTATTGACATCACTTTGGGGCATTTTGTCCCCTCTTTATTATATATACTTTTTCTTTTTCATCATCATTCATTTTTTTTTCTTTATTTTTTTTCTTTTTCTTTTTTTTTCTTTTTCATTCATTCTCTTTTTTTTTTCTTTATTACATACAAGAACATCAATGCATAAGGTCTTTACATTTAATCAATACATGAATATGTACCCAATTCCTAAACATGAAAGTATACTACCCCTCTTATCCCATCCAATGTTCCCAAGCCTTACCAAACTTGAATAATAAACACTCTCACTAGCCTAGGCTAATCAAAGATCCGAACAAGGACTTTTTCATTGGTTTTCCGCCTTGGGCTTGTAATGTGCTAAATTGAGAATAAGTTGGTTAAGCATAGGCTCAAAATTGGCTAACAATGGAGAGTAAAAGGTTGGCTATTTGGGCAAGTGGGCTAATGAAGTAATGGCCTCAATCATATAAATGCATAAATACAAGAAATAAATGGACATATAGAATCAAGCAAATCAAGGATTACAATCATAGAAAGAGAATAAATTCACACAAGAATGGAAAATAAGTGGTTATAAAGTGTAACCACATCAATAGGCTCAAGTCTCACAAGCTTGTGTTCTCAATTCAATACATGCTTCACAAAGTATGAAATTCAAGCAAGTTTCAAAAATTTTCTTTCAATCAATTGGGTTAATGCCCTATATTTAAACTTCTTGAAAAAAATCTCAATGTTTGACTAAGCATTGTTGTGATTGAAAAATTCAAAAATTTTCTTAGTTCACCCTTTCCTTTTTCTTCTCTTAAAACCAAAATTTTCATGCGAAAAGGGTAACTCAACAATTCAAGTTATGATTTCTAATCACAACCACAAACTAAAAACAAAGATAAACAAAATGTATAAAGAAAAGTAAAATCCAACTAAAAGTATGGAATCTATCATCCAAAACATCTAAAATATCCAAAAGCATCAAAATAACTGAAGTCCAAAATAAGCAATAAAAGTATCCCAAAGCAACTAAAAATGCATCAAAATATATACAAAATGTGCAAAATAGGATAACTAGGCTGAAAAAGTTCACCGGTTCCCAAATAGTGCTACCGGTGCCCTCCCCACACTTAAAACCAAGCATCGTCCTCGATGCTAAACCGGAGGATCAGTGGGAGGTACAACGATAGGGTCAGTCGCTGGCTGTGGGACCGGCTCCTCATGAATCTCTAGTGGCTCTGTAGTGGCAGGGGAGTCCTGCTGAACCGGCGCCTCTGCCTCCTCCTCCTGATGATCCTGCTCATCGGAGGCCGGA
Organism: Arachis stenosperma; assembly: GCF_014773155.1. Lineage (NCBI taxonomy): Eukaryota > Viridiplantae > Streptophyta > Magnoliopsida > Fabales > Fabaceae > Arachis > Arachis stenosperma. Next base: position 88,542,285 of record NC_080380.1, read on the forward strand.
GAATCGGGAAGCGGAGGTAGCTCAGCACCCAAAGAAATCAGTGCCTGGTCCATCCGATCTAGCCGGCATCGAACATGGCGTCGCTCTCGCTCCAAGAACCGGAAAAGACGCTGGACCAGGAGATAAGTAGGCTCAGGGGCAGCTGGAGGATCTGTAGATGATGATGGAGCTGCAGCAGTAGAGGATGATGGGGCAGCCGTAGGGGCTGAAGGTGAAGGTGTCCCAATGGCAGCTCGAGCCCGAGATCGGCGCCGAGCAAGTGGCTTCTCGTGCACCCAACCACCCCAGGGGATAGTAACCTCCCTGTCATCAGCATCAGGGGGTGGTGGTCGCACATCATCATCCAACCACGGAACATCTGCCAGGGCCGCCATACTCGTGACCAATGTAGGAAATGGAAGTAGGCCACGAATATGCGCCCGCCACATACACTGTCTGATCAGTCTAGGGAAAGAGACCTCCTTCCCCTCCATAACACACCCAATAAGTAAAAGCATCTCCATAGGAATCTCAGAGAAGTGGGTGGTGGGAAGGACATAGCAGGCAAAGATCATCTGCCAAGTCTTGGCCTCCCTAGTCAAGTGGGTAAACAACATCCCCTTCGGCTTGGTGTTGTTGGCATCCATAACCCAAGTAGCCTCTGGTACCCCAATAACAGTCCTGAGTGCCTCATAATCAAATGTCATGCTGTGTATGGCTAACTCAGCCTGCTGATGGGCACACAGCTCATCCGGGACATGGCGACACTGTAGCGCCTCCTCAATAGCAGTCTCAGTAATCATAATCTCTCTACCCCTCACCTGAACCGAATCTAATGTCGGACGGAAGAAGTTGCAGTAGAATTCCTTCACCCATGATACATTGATATCCCCCAAATCCCGGTCGACAAAGTCAATACCCAATTCAATGATCCGACCGGAAATAGGACGTCTCACATCCATCGGGAGAAGCAACTTCTTCTCAATGTTGAGCTTTGTAGTCCGATATTTAGAAAATCGGAGCTCACAGTAGAGATTAGGGAATTTTTCAGGATCGGTGGAAGGTAACTGCTGATTTTCTTTGTCCACATCATTTAAAGGGTTCTTGGCATAATTCTTATAGGTAGAAGGAATGGAGGGAGTAGAGTGTTTTCTCTTTCTGGAGGTAGTGGCTATGGCTTTGCCTTTGTCAGTCATCCTGAAAATATGATAAAATATAATAAGGCATTTAGCATTTAACAAATAAAGCATGTGCAGGAGACAAATGACAAAAAGAAACAACCGTGATGTTGTAATGAATAGGTAAATGTGAACAAATAAGCCAAGAAAGCAAGTTACATTGAAAGTAACAACTCATATTCAATATGCAAAAATATCATCATAATCTTGGAAAGAATTGTCAAAGAGGGTTAAGGGAGTGGAAGTTAGAAAGTTAGAGAAATTAGTAGGTTAAAGAAAATGGATTAGTAATATGAGGAGATTTATGCACATTGAACGGAAAAGTTGTGGTTCATGTTCACAAAGAATATGCAAATCCGGGAAGTCAAAGAGAAACGGGATGTTGCCCAAAATTGAATTAAAGACCAGAATGAACTAATTTCCTTGAAAATTGGGCAGCATTTCGGCTTAAAGTAGGACGTTCCCGGATAGCAAACGATCACAATAAGCATATAAAACAACATCAAGTAAGTACAGCACCACTAAAATGGGATTCAAGCAGCAAGAGATACACAAAAAACAGTCCGACAGCATCATACAACGTTCAAAGAAACAGATAGCAAATAAGCACATACGAAGCACTTATCAGGCCTAGAATCCTCTATCCAGCCCTAGCTACCTAACCGCAGTTATTTCTAACTAACCTAACATGCAAAATTCGAATTTAAACTAACTAACATACAATTGAACTAACTAATATACATGAGCAACAAAAGAAAACAGAGAAAATGCATAAACGGAGCAGGAACCTGGGAGCAGGGGGTCAGTGACGGAAGGGAAAATGGAAGAGAAATGCAGCCAAGAACAGCGCCGCCGTGAACGGTGGCGGGAAAGACGAGCAGCGGCGGTGAATGGTGATTCTGCCGGAGGAGTGAGGAACCGAGGGAATGAATGAGAGAGAGAGAGTGAGAGGGGACAGAGCGGGAGGAGAGAGAGTGAGATGGGCTGCCGGCGGCGAAGATGAGGTGGTGGCGGTGGGTGTTCGGCGGTGAGACAGAGGAAGAGAGAGATGAGACTGAGTTGGTGAAGAGGAGGGAGGGAGTGAGAGAATGGAAGAAAGAGGGTTGTGGGTGAACAGTGGTGGTCACGGTGGTGGTTAATGGCGCTGCTGTGGCGGGCGTTGGAGGTTGAGAGAAGGAAGAAGATGATGGGGGTTGAGGGAATGAGTGCGCGACTGCGCAGGATGCGTCGCGCATTAGGGTTATACCAAATTTTGAATCGACGCGCGCGCGCACCTTGCGCGTCCGCGTCTATGAAGAAAATTTGCGACCTACGCGTGTGCGTACACTGCGCTTACGCGTAGATGAGAAATATAGGATGGTACGCGTGCGCGTACATTGCGCTTACGCGTGCATGAGGTTGGGCTAGAGGCATAGAGTTGGCCCAAAGCGGGCCTAACTCTCTGGAGAATGGCCCGGAAGTTGCGCCATCAGATCGGCGCGCACGCGGCTTGTGCGCGTCCGCGCGCCGTGAGAAAATTTGAGGTTCATGCGTGAGCGTGCAGTGCGCTCTAGCGCGTGCAGGGCGAAAGAGGTATGGGCGCATGCGCGTACACTGCGCTTACGCGTACGTAGATTGGGCCTGAGGCTTAGAGTGGGCTTGAGGCACGCCCAACTCTCGGGTCCGTGGCTTAAGCAGGTGGCAGCACGCATGGACGCGCGCGCGGCATGCGCGCGGCCGCGTGTATTGACGAATGGTGAAGTGGCGCGTTAGCATGACGTGCGCGCTCGCGCAGATTAAGTTGAGCCTGAGGCTTAAAGTTAGCCCAGAAATGGCCCAACTCTCTGGGGTTTGGCTCAATCATTTGCAGCAGTGAATCGGCGCGGACGCGGTTTGTGCGCGTCTGCGTGAACGTCCATGTTCTTAAAAACGGCGCGTACGCACGTTTTGCGCGTCCGCGTGGATCGAGTTGGGCTTGGGGCATGATATTCGCCCAAGGGAGGCCCAACTCTCGGGAGTGTTGGCTCGTGGTGCATCCACACAAGGACGCGTGCGCGTGCATGGTGCGCTCGCGTCCACCCCTTTCCCTCTTCTTTTTTTTTTTTTTTTTTTTTTTTTTTTAAGCAAACAAATTGCTGGGTGCTCCCCTTAATGTTCACAACTCTTATTCACTCAACTATCATACAATTCTCAAAAATGCAATTTTGGTATTATTCATTTACTACTAACACAACATGCATGTGACTAATCTAACAATTAGCAATAACAAGTATTGTACGAAACATCTATCTACAATGGCAACTCAAATCACTTATTAAGTAAATGTAAAAGATTGGAAAGAGTTTACCATGGTGGGGTGTCTCCCACCTAGCACTTTTGGTTTAAGTCCTTAAGTTGGACATTTTGAGAAGCTCCTTGTCATGGTGGCTTATGCTTGTACTCATCCTTGAATCTCCAAGGATCTTTGCTTCTCAATTGGTTGACAGAATTTCCAACCATTTTCAGTAGGCTTGGGCAAAGTTCTACCCAAGATATGAGTTCCTCTAGTTGGTCTTCACATAGCGAGCCGGGATCCCATATCTTATTTTCACATCCATCCGTTAGTTGAGTTTCATGGTTTTGTCGGATGGGTGGATGGCATAAAGGTGATTGGCACAAAGAATTCTCTTTATTCCACCAATGCTTCCTTCTAGATCCATACAGAGTGATCTTTGTCCCAACATCATCCCTATATCTTGAGGTCTTGACCTTAATGAGCTTAACACCTACTTTCCAACCACTACACAACTCATTCTTACTTTTAATTCCATAAAGAGTTCTAAGTTGACCATCATTTTCAATCAAACCATGTTCAAGTGAGAAATTAAAGCTTAGGGATAGAGATTTTACCCACTTAAATGTTGTATTGGATGGCAATTTGGGAAGGGAGACTTCCCCACACTTAGACAATGCAAGATCTACCTCCTTGTGCTCTTCTGTGATTGTTTCCACCTCTTCAGAATTTTCTTCAATTTCAACCTCATCGTCTTTGTTACGTGGCTTGGTGTTATCTTCGAGAACTTCATCTTGTTTAATGAGAGGCGCTTCAATTTTGGATAGAAATTCATTGATGAATGAGTTCATCTCTTGATCAACCTCTTCATATTCTTCAATTTCAATATACACCATGCCATTTCCGTCTTCCTTGGGAGGTTGTGCACACTCTTCTATAATTTGAGCTTCATGTCCAATGGGCGAGGGTTCCATTGTAGAGAGGAATTCATCCATGATTGAATCCATCTCTTGATAAGCCTCTTCCAAGTCTCCAACGTTGATATGTCTTGGAGGTTGTGCACCCTCCTCAACATCAATTTCAAGCTTCTTGGAAGAGTGCTCCATGATGCTACATTCCCGTGGACTTTCAACATCTCCTAAGTCTTCAACCACTTCTTCCCTTTCTTCTATGATCATAGGCTTCTCCAATTGTTCCAATACAAAATTTGATTCCTCCTTCTTCACCGGATTTTCCAATTTCTCCTTCATACTCTGCTCTTCTTTAGGTTTTTCACATGTGGTCACGGAAGTACCTTGAGTGTTCAAGCATTGGTAGGCTAAGGTAGACACTACCTTGGTCAAGTTGGTCACAAACTCAAGTGTATCCCGCTTCATGGCTTCTTGTCCTTGAAGTAACAAAGTAAGAGGATCGTCTATTGGGGCTTGTGGTGGATAGGAAGGTTCATCATTTTGGAGAGAGGGTTCATAATAGGAAGGTGGTTCTTCTTGGTAAGGTTGTGGAGAGTGTGTGTATTGAGGTGGTTCTTGGTAGTAATCTTGGTAGGGTTGTGATGTGTCTAAAGATTCTTGCTCATAATGGTCATAAGAGTATGGTAGGGATAGTTGGTCATATGATGGATATGGATCATAGGAAGGCGCTTGGTATAGAAAGGCTTGTGAGAATGGTTGAGGTTCATGTTGAGGATAGGATTCATAGGCGTATGATGGTGGTTGTTGAGTGCCACAAAAAGAATCATCATAGCCATTAAATTGGCATGCATTAGGATGGAAGTTATACCTATAAGTGTCCGGAGGTTGTTGCCAATAGGAGTGATCAATTCCTTGAGGCTCCTCCCATCTTTGATGGTTCCATCCATGGTACATGTTGCCATTAAAGTCCACATTTCCTACAACACAATTAGAGCCAAACTCATAGCCAAGGTGAGAATTCATAGTGAGAGGACAAAGGAAAACTAACAAAAATTAAGAAACAAACAAAAGATAAACCTATTCACAATATTCACATATGTACAATAACCAATAACATAACACCATTGCAATTCCCCGGCAACGGCGCCATTTTGACGATTGGATTTTTGACGGTTTAGAATTTCTCAAATAAATTCTCGTTGTAAAGTATAGTCTCTAAACCAATCGCTAATCCTTTCGTACAAAAATTTGTTTGTCACAAGTACAAACCCCTAAAATCTATAAACCGAAGTATTTAAACCTCGGGTCGTTCTCCCTAGGGTTTACAATAAAGTGTTTTGTTATTGGTTGTGAGTTATTTTGGGGTTTTAGATGAGAAACATGAATAGTAAATGGTAAGAAAACTTTATTAACAAAATGGTCTTGGCAAGATTTGGTTGTCAAGGGTCTTCATCATTATCACTAGCCACAAGTATGGTAGTTGCAAGGATTAATCCCACTTAGTCATCCTTAAATCAATTAACAAAGGAAAGTCAAGTGAGTTATATCAATCCTAGTCCATAAGTCCTAGCTTTCCACTAATTGGATTAATGAAGGCTAGAGTTAATGGCTATCAACTAGCAATCAATTGGACACTAGTGACTCAAGAAATCCTAAGTTACCTTCTCAAGCCAAGAACATAAAATCCTACTCTAACATCCTCTCAAGCATTTCATCAAACACTTGGAGGGTAATGAAAGAAAGCATTCTTATTTGTAAGAATAAAAGGAATCAACAACTAACAATTACAAAGAATTAACAAAACAGCAATCAACAACATCACAATCACATGAATTACCTCAAATTGCATTATTAAAAGAAAACAAAAGAATAACACTAGATCCACAACAAAAATGAAGAATTGCAAGGATTAAAGTATATAACTAGAGAGAGAGAGAAGAGAAGAGTAAGAATTAACAAGTGAAAAGTAAATCAAAGCATGAATTAAACCTAGATCTAAGGAAGGAGATTAACCTAAACCTAATCCTAATTCTAGAGAGAAGTGAGAGCTTCTCTCTCTAGAAAACTACTTCTAACTAAAACTAAACTAATGGTAATTAACATCTAACATGTCAAGTCCCTTTCAATCCTTGGGCTGAGCATTGAAGCATTTTCGTGTAGAGACCTTTTCTGGAGTTAAACGCCAGCTTTCATGCCAGTTTGGGCGTTTAACTCCAAGTTTTATGCCAGTTCCGGCGTTTAACGCTGGAATTCCTGAGGGTGACTTTGAACGCCAGTTTGGGCCATCAAATCTTGGGCAAAGTATGGACTATCATATATTGCTGGAAAGCCCAGGATGTCTACTTTCCAATGCCGTTGAGAGCGCGCCAATTGGGCTTCTGTAGCTCCAGAAAATCCACTTCAAGTGCAGGGAGGTCAGAATCCAACAGCATCTACAGTCCTTTTCAGTCTCTGAATCAGATTTTTGCTCAGAACCTTCAATTTCAGTCAAAAAATACCTGAAATCACAGAAAAATACACAAACTCATAGTAAAGTCCAGAAAAGTGAATTTTAACTAAAAACTAATAAAAATATACTAAAAACTAACTAAAAGATACTAAAAACATACTAAAAACAATGCCAAAAAGGGTACAAATTATCCGCTCATCATTATACCATTTAAATTTCAACGCCGTCAATTCCCAATTTCTTTGTCGTTTGCAATGACAATAAAAAAAGCCAGGGTCAGACATTATCAACAGTCGATTTGTTCTTGTGTCGTCCTGTGTTTTGTCACGGTCAACTTTATGTAGCTCTTTCTCGAGTTGAGAATAGAAATGGTCTTAAGATTTTACTTTGTGATGAAGGATTAATTGATCCTACCAGGACTGAAAATATTGTATTTAAGGAAGTTTTTAATAAGATATAATATAGTTTTTTGTTATATTTTTCAATCTTATGTATGTAATTTATAGTTTTGTTTTGGTCTACGTTTTCTTTAGAGAGGGACTTCTTCTTTGGGGTATGTCTAAAATCATCTCAACCATTTTGTGTGCACTAGATGCACCATCTTTTATGAACCATTAGATTCTATTAAATAAAAATCAAAGGACGTTATGAAAGAAGAGTATTCATACGCTTTATAAATATAGAATATATATTAGTATATATATACATAAATACATTTTAATACATAATATTTTAAAAATGACAAGTATAATCTTTTACTTTAAAATGAATATAAAACATATCAATACATATAAAAATATTTTTCATTTATTTAAAATTAATTATTATACTGTACTATTTTTAATAACATAATGTAAGAAATTAAAAATAAAATATGACCATTTTATTAATAAAAAACAATTATTTATCTTTTTATAGAAAGAACAGTCAGATGATACCAATGCAAATTTGATTTTAATTTATCATAAAAAAATTTGATTTTAAACTGAATTAGACTCTATTCATATAATTTTATTTTATTTTTGTTATTTCTAACATATATATTTAAGTATTATATATTATTAGTAGTAACTTTTTTATAATGTCATATATCAATTTTCTTTGGCACCTGTTTACATAATAGTTACCCGTTAAGAAAAAATATCATCAATCATAATTATTTTAAAATAATCATCCAGGTTTTATGTATTAATTTTTTTGGTTCCTTCTGTCTTCTATTTTTTATTATTATTATTTTGGTTTTAATATTTAGGCCAAATTCTAATTTGATGTCTAATATTTTAAATATTTTATTTTAGTTCAAAATAATTTTGGACGAGTTTAATATTATTTCACTCTTAAATTTGATACAAATTCTTTGTATTAGAAAAGCATAATAACCAAAAGTTTTTTGTAATGCTTTTTTTCTGTACAAGATATCTCAAACAACTAACAATCAATTCTCAGTACTCCAAAATTAAGTAAATTGTGAGTACTCTGGGCAACCTGATAGTTCCTGAAATATGATGTAGTTTCATCTTTGATGTGGAGAGCTGCCCGCGTTTTAGGTCCGCACATATCCAAATTGGACGTTCTCCTCCAGCATGGCTTCTCCTCAAGAAGGGTGCAAGTGCTCCTCTCTGCTTTCACTGTCAGCTGTCTTTTCTTGCGATTCCTTCGCGCAAGCTCCCTTTTTCATATATTTTGTTTTTATGTATTTCATATTTAATTGTTTCAAAATAAAAGATTCTATTACTATTTAAAAGATTTTGTATTAAAGTATTAACATTTAAAGTACTTAATTATGCACTAAAATGTTATGTATTTATTAAAGTCTATCAATGTTCTTCTTTTATATTAACCTTTGATTTCTATGTAATATAATCTAATGGTCTATATAAATATGGCATATTCTATAAGAACATAATTGTTGTGCTCATTTAAAAGATACCCTCTTCTTTAGTGGATAAAATTGATGGTTCATATTTTCATATTTTATTTTTATTTCTATTTTTTGTTTAAAAAGCCATTTTTAAATACATTTATTTTATCCAATATCAAAAAGTTACTTGACTATGTGTTTTTGAAAATATTAAATTTTATTAAAAAACTTGATTATTTACTTTTTTAAATCTAATATTGTTTTTTCCAAAAAAAAAAAACAGAAAGAAACTATATTGTTAATATATCAATAAAAATAAAATATGACCATTTTATTAATAAAAAATAATTATTTATCTTTTTATAGAAATAACAGTTAAATAATACTAATACAAATTTGATTTTAATCTGAATTAGATTCTATCCATACAATTTTATTTTATTTTTGTTATTTCTAACATATATATTTAAGTAATAAATATATTATTAGTAGTAACTTTTTTATAATGTCATATATCAATTTTCCTTGGCACCTCTTTACATAATTTGGTTAATTTATCCAAATCTCAATTGATTTTGTTCTTTTTTCTTTTTACTTAAAACGTATCTCTTTTAACAGGTGAACCAAATATTTAGTTTTTTAAAAAAATCAATTCAAATTATTTTTTTTCATACATTGAATTTGTATACAATTAAATAATTAAATATCTAAAAGTATTGATAATTTTTTTTACTATCATCTAACAACACTTGGTTGCAGGATTTTATTTTATTAATATAATCGTCTCAATCCAAGCATAAATGTAATTAAAGTGAGATAATCAAGTTATTCTATTTTTTTTGCAAAATTCATCAGTTTCACTTGATTAGGGATCCCTACACCACGTTACTAGCTCACCCCATCTCCTCCATCCCTAACCCAATCTCCATCGGACGCACCATGTCGCCACCCCCATCGATCCTCAACTGAGGCTTCGGCTTCTCTCCTCGGCTTTGGCCACATGCACAGAAGCAATGGGTATCTCTGTGATTCCATTCGATCCCACCATGAGGGTCCTGTTCTATTCGTCGCGTCTGTTCCTTCCCCCTAACGTGCCTCTATCTCTCAGTCTCCATCATACCTCATTCTCCATCTCGATTTTTCCGTTTTGGATAACAGACGTTGCCACCGCCGTTCAAGAGGTATATATGTGGGCTATCATTCCATTCTCCCCCTTTTCAATCTCTTTCTCAATTCCTTCTCCAGCTCCATTTTTTTGTGTTAATTGTTACTTTTTTTTCTGAATTTATCCTTTAATTTTGAATTGTTTGGTTTCTAATTTAATCATCGTGATTGTTACTTGTTTTTGTAAATCAATAGTTCTCTCCTATGTTTGTGCTCTTGGTGTTTGTGTGAAATAATTTTCTTGTTGGAAGGTTTGCTCATTATAAATTATATAATTTTCTTTGTGCTATTGGACTGAAGTTAACTGTAGTGGTAGATATAGTTGACTGATAAAATTATTTTTGCTATATTGTGAATTGTCAAATCAACTATATTTGTTAGGTATTTGGTAATTTGGAAGAGGCCTCTTCCCATATTGTTTTTGCTCTTTTCCCATGAGTATTTGGTTACTTGTGATATCTTCCTAAATGATGTGTGTAGCCATAGCAATCTATATATGCCTATTAGTTTATCTCTGTCCCATATGTGAAGCTTACATTATAAGCTTTAGCGTTTGTTAACTTCAGGAGTTTATAACTCCAACTCATCTATTTATCTTCTCATCTTAGTTCTGAATTTTTCTCTCTATATTTTCTCCTTTTGGTGTTCTTATCCTATATATGTTGGAAATGAATAACCGTGTTGATCTGGTGAAGAAAATCACTCCGTGGAGAGAATCATGGAAAGTACATGTTAAAGTTGTGAAGTTGTGGTACCACAAGAATCCTGCTTTGGATCCTTCTCAAAATCTGTTGCATATGGTGTTAATAGATGAGAAGGTCAGTTTTATTTGATGTTAGCATTTCTTTAAGTTGTTGCAATTTTTTTTTTTAAATATGCAGAAGGGAATTTTTTTTGTTGCAAAGTGATATCTTTTTGTTGTTTTATTTTTTTTTTAATAAAATGTTTTTATGTTGTTTGGATACCTAAATAAGTTAATAAATTCAAAATATGAAGCATTTTTTTTCAACTGCAGTTACACACAATCCAAGCAACCATTAGAGATCAGCTTATACCAAATTTTGATGTGTCTCTAAATGAAGGAGATGTGTACTTGATGACCCATTTTACAGTTGTACCAAACACTGGTTTGAACAGAGTGACGAAACATCGGTTCAGACTTTTGTTCCAATACAAGACCTCTATTGTTTCTGGGGTATCTCTAAGGATACCTTATTCGGGTTTGTGTTTTACATCAATAGATGAAATTGATCAAATGACAAAGGAGGCGATTTCCTCATTGGTTTGTACAAGTTTCTTGCTCTTCCCTCTTAGAATCATAGTATTATGTTTTAAAAAGTGTGATTTCTGATTCAAATTTGTATATGTTTCAATCTAATTATTAAACTTTGTTAGGATCATTACTGGTGTTTGAAAAGAAAGAGATGTAGCATCATATGGCATGCTGATCAAAGCAGTTGTGCTAGAAGTTTTTATTGATGGGTAATATCTCTCTGACTTTCTCCCATATCAGTAGTTATCTTCTATTAATTCTATTTTTTTGTTCCAGTCTTTATGTTCATAACAATAAATATATAGTTAGATCCTTTTGATCTTTTAAAACTTATTTGGTCGGCAAAAAGGTACAATGCAATGTGTTTGGAAATGCTTGTGATCTGTTAGAATATGATAACTTACGAATATATCCAAGATCTCCGCTAATTGTCCTCGAGTCTTTTAAAATCAAAGCAATTGAAGGTTAGTTTCAGGAATATTCATCGAATTTTCACTCTAATATTTACTTTTCTATTTTTTGAGCTTTTAATTTAAATATGGTTTGAGGTTAATAGAGTAGGATTCTTGCATGCAGGTGGGGCAATCCTGCAGAATATGATAAATGTCTCTAGGTTATTCATTAATCCCGACATTCCTGAGTTTGTTGAGTTCCTAAGCAGGTTAGTTGTGATAAAAAAAATTGTAAACCTACAACCTGCTATGCTTATTTTGTTGGTATTGATGTATATTTTTGTATTATGAAGATTAGTTATTGTATCTTGTATGTAGATTTAGTGTAGCCAGTTATGGATTCTCAAGACTTGTGACCAATGAGCTTGGATGCTTAGTTTCTAAAGTTAATGGTGATTATTTCAATGGCAAAGAGATCAGTAATATTCAAGATCTTCATGCAGATAATGTGGTACTATTTTAGATTGGCAAACTCTCCATTTAATACTTAAACTTGAATTTATTAAACATGTGTGTCAGATTTCATAATCTGGTTTGTTAATCATTATTCTACAGTATATCAATGTTTTTAAAATTTTACAGGATGGTCATTACTTTGTTATTGGGACAATTAAGGAAGTTATGGATGAACCAGATTGGTGGTACTACTCATGTGTATGTGGTCATGCCATTGATGAGCATGAGGATCTCTACTTTTGTGATGCTTGTGGTTCATGTATTGAACATGTTATGGTCAAGTAAGGTTCATATGTAACTCTATTATGGAATAGATTAAGTATCAATCTTTTGGATTTTTTGTTTGTTCTTTGTTATGCACAACGATTTGTGTTGTTAAACAGATTTCTTGGTTTTAGTTGTTATTCTTGGTTGTTAATTGTGTTAGATATGGTATTCGGGTAAAGATTCACCATGGTGGGTGTGCTGTTTTGTTTGTTTTGCTTGATAATGCGGCAACAAAACTATTTGGAAAAACTTATTCTGAAGCATTTCTCAGGATAGAAGAAGAATTTCTTGTTGATCCTAATGTGCTTGTGATAAACCACTATTTTATGGTTTATCTTGTGCTCAATTGAGTGGATTTTATCAACTCTTTACCCACTTATTCATACTATTTGCATGTTTTACATTTGCCTTCCTAATTATGTGCTTTGATTGAAAACATGTTTCTTTGGACTTATATTTTTTTATTATTAATCCTCTCTTATTTCCATTCGATGCCGTGATTAGTGTGTTAAGTAGTTTCAGATTTTCTAAGGCAGAATGATTTAAAGGATGAAAAAGGAAACATACTAAAAGGAAAGGAGAAAGCAAAACAGAGCTTTAAGGAAACTGGTATCCACGCGATCGCAAGGACGACGCGATCGCGTGCCAAGCACGAATCAGCAGCAACGCGGCAGCATGACTGACGCAACCGCGCGCCTTAAGCAGAACACACATGACGCGGTCGCATGACTGACGCGACCGCGTGTCAAGGAAAAGCTCCGAATGACGTGACCGCGTGACCCACGCGGACGCGTGACAGAGGCCACGCATCAGAAATTGCAGAAAACGCTCATAACGAGTTCTGAGGTCCTTTTTAGCCCGAATCCAAGTCCAGAAGGCACAGATTAGAGGCTATAAAGTGGAGGAATGCATCCATTCATGAGGAGGGTCTCGCATTCACAATTTTAGGAGTAGATGTAGTTTTTAGAGAGAGAAGTTCTCTCCTCTCTCTTAGGATTAGGATTAGGATTAGAAATTAGAATTTTTAGAAACTAGGATTTAGGACTTCTCTTAGCATTCTAGAGTGACTCTCGATCCAGGTTCAATATTCCTTTTTCTATTTAAATCTCTCTTTTATATTTTGATTACTCTGAAGCTTTTATTATGTTTGATTGATGTTGCCCAATTGGCTGTTGATATTTTCCGTGTTAGAATTGATATTTTTATTTAATGATATTTGAGGTATTTCAGTTTACTATTGCTCTCTTTGATTTATGTTATTGTTGCTTCCCGTCTGAGGATATTTTCACTCTAGCAATTTTACTTTTTTCCCTTTTGTCCTTGGTTAAATAATTGGTAACTCTTGATTTGTCAAACTCACTGTTGATTGAAAATTGGAATTAATTCATCCACTTAACTTGCCTCCATAGTTAGAGGTTAACAAAGTGGGATTAAAATTCAATCTTCATCACAACCAATAAATCTGCACTTCCAATTTATCATACCTTGCCCAAAAGTTTGCTTTGCAGTATTTATTTATTTTAATTGCCATTTAATTTATTTGCTATATTTATTCCTCATTCTCAAAACCCCAATCTTACCTTTTTCATAACCAATAATAAGAACATACCTCCGTGCAATTCCTTGAGAAGACGACCCGAGGTTTAAATACTCGGTTATCAATTTTAAAGGGGTTTGTTACTTGTGACAACCAAAACGTTTGTATGAAAGGACTTTTGAAGGTTTAGAAACTATACTTGCAACGAGGATTTATCCGCAAATTTCTAGACCACGCAAAAGTTCTCTCCTTAAAATGGCGCCGTTGCCGGGGAATTGCAAACGTGTGCCTTATTATTGGTTATTGTAAATATTTTTCAAAAAAAAAATTTCTTTTGCTTGTTTATTCATTTGTGTTTTTAATTTTTATTAATTACTATGAATTCTCACCCCTCTCGCTTTGAGTTTGGTTCTAACTTTGTTGAAGGAAATAGAAACCACAGCAGGAATATGCATCAAGGTCAAACCAATCAAGGATGGATGGAGCCAAGAGGATCTAATCAACCCTTTAGGCAAAACACTATCCTAGATATCATGGACAAAGACCAGGCTACAATGCATCCCAAGCTGATAGATATGGTGGACCACCTTGTAGCTACCAACAAGCCCCACCCTATGCTCAGAGATCATCCTTTCAACACAACCTCAATCCACCACACTCACAAGCCCCTTTCCACCATTCACCTCCATATGACGCTAACCCTCAACCACCATACCAACCACCTTATGAGCCATATGAACCATATATAAAAACCACCCCAATTCTAACCCAATTACTCACAAGAACCACCACTTCAATATTCACCATCTCCATATCCATCAATCCAAGAGCATTATGATCCTACTTATGAAAATCGAGCGCATCAAGAGGCAAAGGATCGTCTCAAGGAAACAATGGATCGATTTCAGGCAACTACTCAACAACTGGGGCAAGTATTAATTCAATGGGCTTCTAGATGCTTAAATACACAAGGATCAGCCACAGCCCCATGTGGACAGTCTAGTGAAGAGAGCATAAAGAAGATACCAGAAACTCCAGTGGACAAGACAGAGCATGAATTCATACTAGAACAAGTAGAAGAAGCTATCATTGTTCAAGAAGAAGAGTTGGTTGAAGACTTAGGAGACGTAGAACCTCCATGGGAAAGACAAGACATAGAGCCTCCTTCCAAGACGGTTGAAATTGATGCTGAAAAGGGTGTACAACCTCCAAAGCATATCATAGTTGAAGACTTGGAAGAGGTTGATCAAGAGATGGAGATTCAAGAAGAAGAAGCACAACCTCCCATGCCCTTGGAAAGCAATGAAAAGGAGATTGAATTGAAAGAGAGCTACCAAGAGGAAGAGGTTAAAATTGAAGAAGTTTGCAAAGAGGTGGTAATTATCAGAGAAGAGCACAAGGGAGTGGAGCTTGCAATTTCATTAAAAATACCTCCCCCTAAGTCGCCATCATCCTTCACAACATTCAAGTGGGTAAAATTCATATCCCATAGCTTTCTAATCCCACTTGAATATGGGCTACTGGAGGCGGATGGTCAACTTAGAGCTCTTTGTGGCATTAAGAGTAAAAGGAAGATGGTCAATGGTAAGAATTGTCCTGCAAGGTTCATCATGGTTGGAAGCTTTAAGCTTAAACGTAAAGGTTGGTATAGAGCTCAACTGAATAGGTCTAGGAAGTTGTTTGGCCGCTTTAGTGAGAATTCAGATTGCTTGCTACCCGGATGGAATCATAATAATCAACACGAAGACGGGTGTAAAAGCAAGATTTGGGATCCTGGAATCTGTTCTGACATCCAACACCCCGGGAGCCTAAGAATCTGTTTGAAGCTTCTGAAGGGCTTTACATGCTAAGTTTGGGACCCCGGAGGTTACTAGAAGTACAAACACTGGTGGGGATTCTTGGATGAATACAAGCATAAGCCACCATAACAGGGAGCTCATCAAATGTCCAACTTAAGGACTTTAACTAAAAGTGCTAGGTGGGAGACAACCCACCATGGTATGATCATTTGTTTTTCATTTTTATTTAGTTTTATTTGCTTTTGAGTTTTATTTTATTTTATTATATTGAACCTGGAGTTTTGCATCACATTCATATTAACACTGCATTCTGCATTTTATTTCAAAAAAAAAAAATTTGCTACGCGATGCGACCGCATCAACGACGCGTCCGCGTCGCAAGGGGAGAAGAGAAAAATAAAAAACGAACAGAGAGTCACACTGGAGCGAGGCTGGAGGCGTGCCAATGGCACAAATCAACCCACGCGACCGCGTCGCTGACGCGTCCGCGTCATTTGGAAAAAGAGCCTCCTACGTGACCACGTCACCCACGCGGCCGCGTGACCTGAAATCGACGTAAACAGGGTGTATGGCCGAAAGTTGAGCTGGAATTGGGCTGGACCCATGCTAGCAGCACAAGCCCTACCACGCGAACGCGTCACCCACGCGTCCGCATCATATTGGAAATAAGGCCACCCGCGCGATCGCGTCGACTACGCGACTGCGTCACTTTGGATTTTGGCAATACCAAGTTTCGAACAGAGAGTTGTGCGACCGCGAGGCTGCACTCGCGCCACTAGCACAAATTGAGTCACGCGATCGCGTGCCCCACGCGTCCGCGTCGCCCAACCTTATCGCGCACCACGCGACCACGCCACCCACGCGACCACGTCGCCAGCGTCGCTCAACCTATCCAGATTAGTGCCAATTTTCTTATCTTTTCTCTTCTAATCCTAATTTCTTCCTTCTCTCTCCTTTTTCACTTTCTTTTTCTACTTCTCATTCTTTTTCACTTTTATTTTATTTTATTTAATTTATTTGCATACTTTCATTCATTGCATTATTTTTATTGGTGTTGGAATTTTATTTGGGTCATTGTGGATTGTTGCAAAACTGTTTGGCAATTATATTTTTAAAAGGGTTGCTTGCATGTTCACTTTAATACTTTCTATACCGTATTCACCATGCATGCTATGTGTTTTTGAAAAAGCCATATAGCATTATGCACTTCTCTATTTTAGTTTATACTATTCAATGCTTGCTTTTCATAAACTCGCTTTACTATTTTATTAATTAAATATAATTGTTAATACAAACGCTATTGTTAGTTTCTCACGACTAACAATACATTAAAAGCTTTTGATGCTTGATCTATGCTACTCATGCCCTTGCCGGCATGCTAATAAACATCTTGCATCCAATACTCCCCATGCCTTGCTATATTTCCATTGATGAACTGATCACATGGAATCGCGACCATGTCTTTCATTTACTATTTCTTTTGCTTGGCATGATTATCACTCGTACCGCCCTCCTCTTTGCTCCACCCCTTTGACTTCATGTGCCTTTCTCTTCTCTCTTTTTCAGGCTGGCCACCAAAACGGGTAAAGAGAAAGCCTCTACAAGAGAGCACCAGCTGAGGAACCACAACCCCCATCCACCTGCACATCTCAGCATGCACCGAGGACGGTGCAATCTTTAAGTGTGGGGAGGTCGATACCGATCTCCATGGGTTAGTACTTTCTTGTCTCAACACCAATGTTTAAATTTTCTTTGTAGATTAGTTGTTGCATTTGCATGTTTAATTGTTTTTGTGCATATTTTACTACTTGGTTAAAGTAATATTCTTCTTTTTCAAGAAATTTTTATAGTATTTCACTAATTTGAATAAAACTTTTTGAAAAAACTTGTTTGAAGAATTATTATTTTGGAACATAGTTTAGAACTCGAACACACAAAACCTGTGAGATTTTTTAGCCTATTTGAATTAGTTGCATTTTATCAACCAAAAATTTTGTTTTAGTGTGTATTTTTCTCTCTAAAATTGTGATCTTTGTCTTGCTTAATTCTATATTTCCATAATTTGATGTATGCATGCACTTATATGATTGAGGCCTTTGTTTCACTTAGCTTACATACCCACATGGCCTTACCTTTCATTATCTTTTGCAAACCAATTTGAGCTTATTTTACCCCTTTGTTCTTTACTTTAGCACATCATTAACTCTAAGCGGAAAATAATAATGTCCTTAATTTGAATACTTAGTTAGCTTAGACTAGTGAGAGTGCTCATAAATTAAGTGTGGGAAAAGTGGGTTTGGAAACAATTGGTTTGAGAATTGAGTATGTTAGAATTTTCTGAAAATGTGAAAGAATGTTGAGAATATGTTCATCCATTCAATACTTTAATCATATGCAAAAAAAAAAATAAAAAATAAAAATAAAAAAATAAAAAAATAAAGGAGAAAAAGAAAAGAAAATGAGCAAATAATAAAAGGGGACAAAATGCCCCAAAGTAAGTGGTGAAAGCAATGCATATGAGTTGTACTTGAAATTAGAATGTATGAATATGTGGAAAACATAGTTAATGGACAGTTAGGTTTGTATTGTGATTACATGGATTGTTTAAGTTAGGTGGGAAAGTTTAAGTTAATTAAGGATTCAGATTTTAGTCCACTTGGCCAAATACAATCCTACCTTGACCCTAACCCCATTACAACCCTTAAAAGACCTCTTGATATGTCTATTTATGCATTAAATTTATGTTGATTGTTAGATGAAGAGCAAGCCTTAGAAAGCAAGGTTAGTAGAGAATTGAGAGAATCGAACCTAAAACACTTGAGTGATTAGAGTGATATATGATGGTGTTTTTGTGGAAAAATGAATTTCCAACACACATATCCAACCGGCAAGTGTACCGGGTCGCATCAAGTAGTAATAACTCACTTAGAGTGAGGTCGATCCCACAGGGATTGATGGATCAAGCAATTTTAGCGGGTGATTAGTTTAGTCAAGCTAACATTGAGTGAATTGTGTGAAGTTGATCAACAGAAAGTAAATTGCAAGGAATTTAAAAGATGCAGAAAATAAAATTGCAGGAAACTTAAAGAACAAGAAAGTAAAAGAGCTGAAACTTAAATTGCACGAAATGTAAACTGCATTAAATGTAAAGGGGATTGGGAACAAGGAAATTAAAGCAAGCAGTAAGCAGAACCTGGAACAATTGCATAAGAATTAAATTGCAAGAAAAGTAAAAGGACTTGGGTGCTGGGAACTAAAATTCAACAAGAGAATGTAGGGAGCAATCAAACAGAAAAGTAAAAGATAAAATAAGTGCAGCAGATTTAAACAGAAATGGAAAATTGCTTGAAGAAGCAACACAGAATGTAACTCAGCTTGATTTTGAAATTTAAAGAGACAAGATCTCAGGGAATCAATGAGACTAGAAAACAAGTCTAGATCTCACTCCCTTCCTTGATCCAACAGCAAATAGATTGAAGAAGAAAGAAAAATAGAAGCAGCAAAGAGAGCCTTGATTCAAATCACAATTTCTTTAATTATGCAGAAGAACAAAGTATGGATTTCAGATCAAAGATTGGAACAGAATTCCTCCAACCTCAATCCAAAATTTCAAAACAACAATGAAAACTAAGAGAGAGCTCTCAAATCCTAATACTCCTTAGTGGAGCTAGCCTCTTTTTTCTAATCGAGCTCCCCTTTACAAAGATGGAAATGATGCCTTATATAGGCTTTACAAAATAAAATGAAATTGAAATGAAAAACAAATTAAATGAAAATCCTAATTCTAGCTTGTTCTTGTGCCTTTGAGTCATGTTGAGTGGGATTTTGCTTGCTTTGGATTTGAGGGAGAATGGGTCTTGGATGGCCTTGATTCAATTTGGTGAGGAATTGAATTTATATGAAATTGAACTTTTGGCCCATGATTATTTGCTCCCAGGAGGCTGCCCTGCCCTTGTGGAGGGCAGGGCAGAAAATTGATACGTGGTGCGTGCATGGTGCGGGCGTGGTGCAGGCTTGGTGCGCAGGATGCTTGTGCGTGCGAGCTTGATGTGTGAAGATGCTGCCCTGCCCTTGTGGAGGGCAGGGCAATGTTGCCTTGCATGTGTGTCTTGCGCACTCACTTCCTTGGACCGTATCATGATGCGCTCCTCACTCCCCTTAGGTGCTTGGTTCGAAACTTGGTGAAAGCACTTGAGGAGCAATTTTTTTCTTGATTTTCCATGAAGAGCACGACATTGCCCTGCTCTCCAAGAGGGCAGGGCAGAAAATTGAGCGCCACTTTGTTTTGGAGTGAGGCTCCAGCTTCGAGCCTTGATGGAAGCATTTTGGTTTATTTTCGCTTGTTTTTGGCCTTTAAAGATGCCTCTTGTTTCTGCCTCAATTGTACGCCAAATATGGATTGCTATATATCGTTGGAAAGCTCTGAATGTCAGCTTTCCAACGCAACTGGAAGCACATCAATCGGACGTCTGTAGCTCAAGTTATAGCCCTTTGAAGTAGGCATGGTCATGCTGTGAGCGCCCAGATTTTAACTTAGCGAAAATTTGCTTCATCCTCTCTTTGCTTCATCATGATTCTGCCCTGCCCTTGGCAAGAGCAGGGCAGTGTGCGTGCTGGTTGCTCTCTTCTTTAATTTGGTCATGGGCCACACTTTTAAAAGCGTGGCCTAAGGCTCCAAAGTGTGCTCCAACTTCAAAGTGTGTCCCAAAGCTCTTTTTTTCTCCTTTTTTGTGCTTCTTTGCTTCTTTTTCTTCTTTTTTTCCTACAAGATTTATAAAATTAAAAGATCAAGAAAATATATCATTTAAGCACAAAAGCATTCAATATTTAAGCACAAATCATCAATTTCTTGTATGAAAAAGCATAGAAAATGGGTATATGATGACTTGTCATCAATATACACTACTAAGTGAGGGTTCGATGCTCGATTCTTTGTTCCCAGCTTTCATGAGCTATTTTCTTCTACAAGTCTATTTGTACTTCATTTTTATGATTTGAATTAGTGAAATCCAGTTCATATTTATTCTTGGGAATATATTTGCTTTTAACCAAGTAAGTAGGAACATTTTTCATTTAGTTGCATTCATAGGTTGCATCTCATGCATTCTACCATTCCTTTTCATTCCTTTATAGTTTCTCTTGAGCTTAGCATGAGGACATGCTTTTGTTTAAGTGTGGGGAGGTTGATAAACCACTATTTTATGGTTTATCTTGTGCTCAATTGAGTGGATTTTATCAACTCTTTACCCACTTATTCATACTATTTGCATGTTTTACATTTGCCTTCCTAATTATGTGCTTTGATTGAAAACATGTTTCTTTGGACTTATATTTGCTTATTATTAATTCTCTTTTATTTCCATTCGATGTCGTGATTAGTGTGTTGAGTAGTTTCAGATTTTCTAAGGCAGAATGATTTAAAGGATGAAAAAGGAAACATACTAAAAGGAAAGGAGAAAGCAAAACGGAGCTTTAAGGAAACTGGTATCCACGCGATCGCAAGGACGACGCGATCGCGTGCCAAGCACGAATCAGCAGCAACGCGGCCACATGACAGACGCGACCGCGCGCCTTAAGCAGAACACACATGACGCGGTCGCATGACTGACGCGACCGCGTGTCAAGGAAAAGCTCCGAATGACGCGATCGCGTGACCCACGCGGACGCGTGACAGAGGCCACGCATCAGAAATTGCAGAAAACGCTCATAACGAGTTCTGAGGTCCTTTTTGGCCCAAATCCAAGTCCAAAAGGCACAGATTAGAGGCTATAAAGTGGAGGAATGCATCCATTCATGAGGAGGCTCTCGCATTCACAATTTTAGGAGTAGATGTAGTTTTTAGAGAGAGAAGTTCTCTCCTCTCTCTTAGGATTAGGATTAGGATTAGAAATTAGGATTTTTAGAAACTAGGATTTAGGACTTCTCTTAGCATTCTAGAGTGACTCTCGATCCAGGTTCAATATTCCTTTTTCTATTTAAATCTCTCTTTTATATTTTGATTACTCTGAAGCTTTTATTATGTTTGATTGATGTTGCCCAATTGGCTGTTGATATTTTCCGTGTTAGAATTGACATTTTTATTTAATAATATTTGAGGTATTTCAGTTTACTATTGCTCTCTTTGATTTATGTTATTGTTGCTTCCCGTCTGAGGATATTTTCACTCTAGCAATTTTACTTTTTTCCCTTTTGTGCTTGGTTAAATAATTGGTAACTCTTGATTTGTCAAACTCACTGTTGATTGAAAATTGGAATTAATTCATCCACTTAACTTGCCTCCATAGTTAGAGGTTAACAAAGTGGGATTAAAATTCAATCTTCATCACAACCAATAAATCTGCACTTCTAATTTATCATACCTTGCCCAAAAGTTTGCTTTGCAGTATTTATTTATTTTAATTGCCATTTAATTTATTTGCTATATTTATTCCTCATTCTCAAAACCCCAATCTTACCTTTTTCATAACCAATAATAAGAACATACCTCCCTGCAATTCCTTGAGAAGACGACCCGAGGTTTAAATACTCGGTTATCAATTTTAAAGGGGTTTGTTACTTGTGACAACTAAAACGTTTGTATGAAAGGACTTTTGAAGGTTTAGAAACTATACTTGCAACGAGGATTTAACCGCAAATTTTTAGACCATGCAAAAGTTCTCTCATCAGCTTGCAATATGAACTCTTGAACCTCATTTAATGTTTATTAATTTTTTTTGTATTCAAGTTTCTTGATATTTTTATATTGATCTCCGAAGGTCCGTCGGTCATATTCTCCACATATGTTTGATGATGTTGTTGGAAAGGAGAAAATTTTCAAGGTTGAAATTAATTCTGCAGTTGATCGAGATTACTCCGGGTGCTTTAAAATTGTAAATGTCTTTAGTCATAATCCGGAACCAGCTGCAACTGATGATTATATCAATGTATAATTCCTCACCCTATGTTAGAACATGTTCATGCAATTTTTTTTTTCTGAATCTATGCGTCGGATACTTATTTTAACCAAATTATCCCAGGCAAGGCTTCACCGTCCTATTTTTTCACCAACCTATGACACCTATTTGCAGTATACAACTGGAGAAGTTTACAAGACTCAAGTAGTGTGTGATAATTCTATTCAATCAGAAACTGTTGAAGATATTATTACTGATCTTATTTCACCTAATCACTGCTATTCAAATGCTGAGAACGTACATTTTTTCCTCATTTGAAATAAAATCTCTTAGATCATTCATTTTTTTTATTCTTGTTATATGATACGCTGAAAAGATAGTAAATGATAGTTTTGTAAATTATTTAAAATTTGAAATGCTGTAATAATTTTTTCTTTGGTGGTAGGGTGGTTTCGTTTTTATTCTAGGAACTATATCATCTGTTTTGAAGAATCATAAGTGGTGGTTCTCAACTTGTTTATGTGGTTCTCTTGTGTCAGCTAATAAAAATATTTTATCATGTGATCTATGTCAGCTTCAATGCATTGATGCTGTCCCAAGGTGTTTTGTTCTTTAATTTTATTCTGTTTTGGTAACTAATTATTATTTCAATGTTTACTAAAATTTTCCTTGTTTTCTCATGGTTTTTAAGATTCTGCTTAAATATTGTAGTGTCTCATACAAATGGCAACAATATATTTGTTCTTAAAGATCGCGAGGTGATGAGCGGATAATTTATACGCTTTTTGGCATTGTTTTTAGGTAGTTTTTAGTAAGTTCAAGCTACTTGTAGGGATGTTTTCATTAGTTTTTATGTTAAATTCACATTTCTGGACTTTACTATGAGTTTGTGTGTTTTTCTGTGATTTCAGGTAATTTCTGGCTGAAATTGAGGGATTTGAGCAAAACTCTGATAGGAGGCTGACAAAGGACTGCTGATGCTGTTGGAATCTGACCTCCCTGCACTCGAAATAGATTTTCTAGAGCTACAGAACTCCAAATGGCGCGCTCTCAACGGCGTTGGAAAGTAGACATCTAGAGCTTTCCATCAATATATAATAGTTTATACTTTATTTGGGAATTGACGACGTAAACTGGCGCTCAACGCTAGTTCCACGTCACGACTCGGAGTTGAACGCCCAAAACACGTTGCAACTTGGCGTTCAACTCCAAAAGAAGCCTCAGCTCGTGGATAGATCAAGCTCAGCCCAAGCACACACCAAGTGGGCTCCGGAAGTGGATTTATACATCAATTACTTACTCATATAAACCCTAGTAGCTAGTCTAGTATAAATTGGATAATTTACTATTGTATTAGACATCTTTGGTCTCAGTTTTGTTTTATTCTTCATTTTAAGAGACTATTGATCACGTTTTGGGGGGCTGGCCATTCGGCCATGCCTGAACCTTTCACTTATGTATTTTCAACGGTGGAGTTTCTACACACCATAGATTAAGGGTGTGGAGTTCTGCTGTACCTCGAGTTTCAATACAATTACTACTATTTTCTATTCAATTCTCTTTATTCCTATTCTAAGATATTCGTTGCACTTCAACTTGATGAATGTGATGATCTGTGACACTCATCATCATTCTCACCTATGAACGCGCGTGACTGACAACCACTTCCGTTCTACATTAGACCGGGCGCATATCTCTTGGATTCCTTAATCAGAATCTTCATGGTATAAGCTAGAATTGATGGCAGCATTCATGGGAATCCGGAAAGTCTAACCTTGTCTGTGGTATTCCGAGTAGGATTCCGGGATTGAATGACTGTGACGAGCTTCAAACTCCTGAAGGCTGGGCGTTAGTGACAGACGCAAAAGAATTAAGGGATTCTATTCCAACCTGATTGAGAACCGACAGATGATTAGCCGTGCTGTGACAGAGCATTTGGACCTTTTTCACTGAGAGGATGGGATGTAGCCATTGACAACGGTGATGCCCTACATACAGCTTGCCATGGAAGGGAGTAAGAAGGATTGAAGGAAGAAGTAGGAAAGTAGAAAAAGAAAGGGCACAGTATCTCCATACACTTATCTGAAATTCCCACTATTAATTTACAAGATGACTATAGCTTGCTTCATACCAACAATCTCTGTGGGATCGACCCTTACTCACGTAAGGTATTACTTGGATGACCCAGTACATTTGCTGGTTAAGTTGAACGGAGTTGTGTCCACACATAGCCAAGAGCCATTATTATCTCGAATTAAATTTCATACAAGTACAAAGAGTCCAACTTTGAGGATCACAATTTCGTCCACCACGAGGTCGTGCAAATAATAAAGACAATATGCTCGAGCTTTTTGGATAATCACCCAGAGTTGAATCAGGTTATCATCCAATTATGGTTTTAATTAGTATATAGATATAGATATAGTTAGTTTGTATCTTTTGACATTCCTATGGAAAAGATAAACTATTATTATACTATTTGTTAACTATTTTGTATTTTTTTAGAGATCTTATTCCGAATTTGTTCCATTGAAACTCATTTCAAGTCTTTTGCACAAAAAAGTTGTATTCATGGTTGATGCTAGGCCTGTGGGTTATGAGATGAATTGATCTGTGTATATTGCTCAACAAATTTGGGATGATGCCTCTGTTATTAATGTTTTTGAGGCTGCTGCTGAGATGAATGAGCATAAGGTCTGGTGTATAGTTTTTATAATTTGTTTAATTATTAGTATTTAAAAATATCAATAACTGAGAGGATTTAAATTTTGTTTAGATTCATGTTCTGGTTGATTCTATACCTGAAATTGAAGATGCTTTCAGCCAATGTGGAAGCGATCATGAGGCTGTGGAGGATCTGCATGCTGTTTAGTTTAATATGTTCAGATACTACTTTAAAATGTTGTTTGATTTGTAATACTTAGTATGTTTTGAATTCTAATGTGGATATAACTATGATATTTATGTATTTAATGAAATTTCTTTTTAATTACAACAAAAGAAAATATGCATTTATTTTATCAATTTCAAATGAACCGGTGGAATAATTAATTAATTATTAATCAGTACCCAAAAAAAGAAAAAATGATAATCCGCCAAAAAGATATAGATCCTGGTTAATAAAATGGTTTTCATTGCCATTTTTAAATGTATTCAAGCTAAGGTTAAATTTAATTGTTATTAAAAAATATATATATCTTGTCTTCATTTAAAAATTTATAACATTTGAAATTTAAATTTAAATATGAAGTTAACCTTCATTGTTGATAGTTTTTTTCCTTTTAATTACA
Organism: Arachis stenosperma; assembly: GCF_014773155.1. NCBI lineage: Eukaryota > Viridiplantae > Streptophyta > Magnoliopsida > Fabales > Fabaceae > Arachis > Arachis stenosperma. Next base: position 88,568,045 of record NC_080380.1, read on the forward strand.
ATAATATTGAATTAATCTTATCCACTATAATAATGTTGGAATGTTTAGTATTGATTTATTTTGGTTTACTTACCTTGTTCGCTGCTCAATGGGTTGAAACATCAGAACTCATGTTCCTCATAACTTTCTCCTTCTTAGACCTAAGTGAAAATGAACAGTCCAGAAGGACTCTGGGGTCATATGCTAACCCCACTACCACTTCATATGGGAGTAGTATCTGTATACCCTCCATCAGAGTCAGTAGTTTTGAGTTGAATCCTCAGCTCATTATCATGGTGCAGCAAAGTTACCAATATTTCGATCTTCCACAGGAAGAACCTACAGAGTTTCTGACACAGTTTTTACAAATTGCTGACACAATACATGATAAGGAAGTAGATCAGGATGTCTACAGATTATTACTATTTCCATTTGCTGTAAAAGACCAAGCTAAGAGGTGGTTAAATAACCAACCTAAGGCTAGCATAAGGACATGGAAACAGCTGTCAGAAAAATTCCTGAATCAATATTTCCCTCCAAAATAGATGACACAGCTAAGGCTGAACATCCAGGGCTTTAAACAAGGAGATAATGAATCTCTTTATGATGCCTGGGAGAGATACAGAGAGATGCTAAGAAAATGCCCCTCTGAAATATTTTTAGAGTGGGTGCAGTTAGACATCTTCTATTATGGGCTTACAGAGAAAGCTCAGATGTCTTTGGATCACTCAGCTAGTGGATCTATACACATGAGAAAGACAATTGAAGAAGCTCAAGAGCTCATTGATACAGTTGCCAGAAATCAGCATCTGTACCTAAGTAGTGAACCTCCCATGAAAGAAGAGGCTAAAATAGTAACTGCTGAACTCAGTCCTACAGAACAAGTTACTGAATTCAATCAGCAATTAGATTTTCTAACAAAATAGCTAGCCGAATTCAAGAAGATACTACAAGACACAAGAATGGCTAATATGAATATGGAAGTGCAGTTGAAGCAAACAAAACAGCAGTTATCAAAATAAATAACAGAAGAGTGCCAAGCAGTTCAATTAAGAAGTGGGGAAACATTAAATACCTCACTTCAAGGCAGTAGGAAGCCAAGAAATAAACAAACTACTACCCAAAATCCCTCTGAGGACAATAAGAGCCCAGAGAGGAATAATTCTGGCGCTCAAACACCAGAAAGTGGTGGAGAGCTGGTGTTAAACGCCCAACCCATGCTCAGTTCTGCGTTCAAATGCCACAAACAGGCAAGGAGTTGGCGTTAAACACCCAAGGGAAGCTCAGTTTTGGCATTAAAATGCCAGAAACAGGTAAGGAGTTGGTGTCCAATGCCAATCCAGCTTCCAACCCTGGCATTCAAACGCCAGTGAGGGATTGGACACATACAAGTGCTGATAGCAACCCTTCTAAGAAGGCTTTCCCAACCACCTCTGTTGTAGCAACTAAGGTTGAGGAATACAAAACCAAGATGCCTTATCCTCAGAAACTCCGCTAAGCAGAGCAGGATAAGCAATTTGCCCACTTTGCAGACTATCTCAGGACTTTTGAAATAAAGATTCTGTTTGCAGAGGCACTTGAGCAAATACCCTCTTATGCTAAGTTCATGAAAGAGATCTTGAGTCATAAGAAGGACTGGAGAGAAACTGAAAAAGTTTTCCTCACTGAAGAATGCAGTGCAGTCATTCTAAAAAGCTTACCAGAAAAGCTTAAAGATCCCGGAAGCTTCATGATACCATGCACATTAGAGGGTACTTGTACCAAGAAAGCTCTATGTGATCTTGGAGAAAGTATCAACCTAATACCTGCATCCACTATCAAAAAGCTTGGTTTGACTGAAGAAGTCAAACCAACCCGGATATGTCTCCAACTTGCTGATGGCTCCATTAAATACCCATCAGGCGTGATTGAAGACATGATTGTCAAGGTTGGGCCATTTGCCTTTCCCATTGACTTTGTGGTGTTGGAAATGGAGGAGCACAAGAGTGCAACTCTCATTCTAGGAAGACCTTTCCTAGCAACTGGACGAACCCTCATTGACGTTCAAAAAGGGGAATTAACCCTGAGAGTCAATGAAGACGAGTTTAATTTGAATGTTGTCAAAGCTATGCAGCATCCAGACACCCCAAACGACTGCATGAGCACTGATATTATTGACTTTCTGGTGGAAGAGGTCAATATGACTGAGAGTCTCAAATCAGAGCTAGAGGATATCTTTAAAGATGTTCAGCCTGATCTGGAGGAACCAGAGAGAATAATAGAACCTCTGAAAATCCCTCAGGAAGAGGAGAAACCTCCTAAACCAGAGCTCAAACTATTACCACCATCCCTGAAATACGCATTTCTGGGAGAAGGTGACACTTTTCCTGTAATCATAAGCTCTACCTTAGAGCCACAGGAAGAGGAAGCACTAATTCAAGTGCTGAGGACACACAAGATAGCTCTTGGGTGGTCCATCAGTGATCTTAAGGGTATTAGCCCAGCCAGATGCATGCACAAGATCCTATTGGAGGATGACGCTAAGCCAGTGGTTCAACCACAGAGGTGGCTGAATCCAGCCATGAAGGAGGTGGTGCAGAAGTAGGTCACTAAATTAGTAGCGGCTGGAATTATTTATCCTATTTCTGATAGCCCCTGGGTGAGCCCTATCTAAGTCGTCCCTAAGAAGGGTGGCATGACAGTGGTTCATAATGAAAAAAATGAACTGGTTCCTACAAGAACAGTTACAGGGTGGCGTATGTGTATTGATTACAGAAGGCTCAATACAGCTACCAGAAAGGATTATTTTCCTTTACCATTCATAGAACAAATGCTAGAAAGACTAGCAGGTCATGATTACTACTGCTTTTTGGATGGATATTCAGGTTATAATCAAATTGTAGTAGATCCCCAAGATCAAGAGAAAACAACATTCACATGTCCATCTGGAGTATTCGCATACAAAAGGATGCCATTTGGTCTGTGCAATGCACCTGCAACCTTTCAAAGGTGCATGCTCTCGATCTTTTCTGATAAGGTGGAAAAGTTTCTGGAAGTCTCCATGGATGACTTTTCAGTATTTGGAGACTTATTCAGCTCCTGTCTTGACCATCTAGCACTTGTTCTAAAGAGGTGCCAAGAGACTAACCTGGTTTTAAACTGAGAGAAATGTCACTTTATGGTGACTGAAGGAATTGTCCTTGGGCACAAAATTTCGAATAAGGGAATAGAGGTGGATCAAGCTAGGGTAGAGGTAATTAAAAAATTACCACCACCTGCCAATGTTAAGGCAATCAGAAGCTTTCTGGGGCATGCAGGATTCTATAGGAGGTTTATAAAAGATTTTTCAAAAATTGCAAAACCTCTGAGTAATCTGCTAGCTGCTGACACACCATTTATCTTTGATAAGGAGTGTCTGCAGGCGTTTGAGACTCCGAAAGCTAAGCTGGTCACAGCACCAGTCATCTCTGCACCAGACTGAACATTACCATTTGAACTATTGTGTGATGCCAGTGACCATGCCATTGGTGTAGTGTTGGGACAAAGGCATGACAAGCTTCTGCACGTCATTTATTATGCCAGTCGTGTTTTAAATGACGCGCAGAAGAACTACACAACCACAGAAAAAGAGTTACTTGTAGTGGTTTACGCCATTGACAAATTCAGATCTTATTTAGTAGGATCAAAAGTGATGGTTTACACTGACCATGCTGCTCTTAAATATCTACTCACAAAGTAGGATTCAAAACCCAGGCTCATAAGATGGGTGTTGCTTCTACAAGAGTTTGATATAGAAATAAGAGATAGAAAAGGGATAGAGAACTAAGTAGCAGATCACCTGTCCCGAATAGAACCAGTAGAAGGGACGTCCCTCCCTCTTACTGAGATCTCTAAAACCTTTCCAGATGAGCAACTTTTTGCCATTCAAGACTAAGACTAGATTAAAGCTCAGTAATAGTCCAGCTAAAGATGATAAAGAAGCGCTTATTGGGAGGCAACCCAATTTTATCTATCTATGTTAAAATTCTATTGTTATTTTGTGTTTTCTTTAGGTTGATGATCATGTGAAGTCACAAAAATAACTACAAAAATTAAAGCAAAATCAAAAACAGCATTAAAAATAGCACACCCTGAAGGATAAGCTTACTGGCATTTAAACGCCAGTAAGAAGCATCAGATTGGCATTTAACGCCAGAAAGGAGCATCAAGCTGGCGTTAAATGCCAGAAACAGGCTACAAGTTGGCGTTTAATGCCAGAAACAAGCAGCAGTCTGGCGTTAAACGCCAGGATTGCATTAAGAGGGTATTCTACACGCCTAAATGGTGCAGGGATGAGAAATTCTTGACACCTCAGGATCTGTGGACCCCACAGGATCCTCACTTACCTCAACATTCAAATTCAAACCATTCCCCTCCCAAACCCACCCATTCACACACCTCCATCTCCTCCACTTCTCCTTCTACTCCCTTCTTTCTTCTTTTGCTCGAGGACGAGCAAACCTTTTAAGTTTGGTGTGGAAAAAGCATTGCTTTTTGTTTTTCCAAAACCATTTATGGCACCTAAGGCTGGAGAAACCTCTAGAAAGAGGAAAGGGAAGGCAGTTGCTTCCACATCTGAGTCGTGAGAGATGGAAAGGTTCATCTCAAGGGTCCATAGTTCAGTGGTAGAGCATTTGATTGCAGATCAAAGAGCCTTGAGGAAAGAGCAACAAAGGCAAGGAAGAGACATAGAGGAGCACCATTAGATCTTCAAGAGGAAGAACAAGCCGCCATCACTAAGGTGGACTCATTCCTTAACTTTCTTGTTCTTATTTTTCTATTTTTTTCGATTTTCATACTTTATGTTTGTCTATGTTTTGTGTCTTTACTACATGATCATTATTGTCTAGTGTCTATGTCTTAAAGCTATGAATAAATCCATGAGTCCTTCACCTCTCTTAAATAAAAAATGTTCTAAAAACAAAAGAATAAGAAGTACATGAGTTTCGAATTCATCCTTGAAATTAGTTTAATTATATTGATGTGGTGACAATACTTTTTGTTTTCTGAATGAATGCTTGAACAGTGCATATTTTTTATATTGAATTTTATGAATGTTAAAATTGTTGGCTCTTGAAAGAATGATGAACAAGAGAAATGTTATTGATAATCTGAAAAATAAAAAAATTAATTCTTGAAGCAAGAAAAAGCAGTGAATAACAAAAGGCAAGGGTAAAAAAAGGCAAGGGTAAAAAAAGGATCCAAGGCTTTGAGCATCAATGGATAGGAGGGCCCAAGGAAATAAATCCAGGCCTAAGCGGCTAAATCAAGCTGTCCCTAACCATGTGCTTGTGGCATGCAGGTCCAAGTGAAAAGCTTGAGACTGAGTGGTTAAAGTCGTGATCCAAAGCAAAAGAGTGTGCTTAAGAACTTTGGACACCTCTAATTGGGGACTTTAGCAAAGCTAAGTCACAATCTGAAAAGGTTCACCCAGTTATGTGTCTGTGGCATTTATGTATCCGGTGGTAATACTGGAAAACAAAGTGCTTAGGGCCACAGCCAAGACTTATAAAGTAGCTGTGTTCAAGAATCAACATACTAAACTAGGAGAATCAGTAACACTATTTGAATTCTGAGTTCCTATAGATGCCAATCATTCTAAATTTCAAAGGATAAAGTGAGATGCCAAAACTGTTTAGAAGCAAAAAGCTACTAGTCCCGCTCATCTAATTAGTACTAAGCTTCATTGATATTTTGGAATTTATAGTATATTCTCTTCTTTTTATCCTATTTGATTTTTAGTTTCTTGGGGACAAGCAACAATTTAAGTTTGGTGTTGTGATGAGCGGATAATTTATACGTTTTTTGGCATTGTTTTTAGGTAGTTTTTAGTAGGTTCTAGCCACTTTTTAGTATGTTTTTATTAGTTTTCATGCAAAATTCATATTTCTGGACTTTACTATGAGTTTGTGTGTTTTTCTGTGATTTCAGGTATTTTCTAGCTGAAATTGAGGGAGCTGAGCAAAAATCTGATTCAGGCTGAAAAAGGACTGGTGATGCTATTGGATTCTGACCTCCCTGCACTCGAAATAGATTTTTTGGAGCTACAGGAGTTCAATTGGCACGATCTTAATTGCGTTGGAAAGTAGACATCCAGGGCTTTCCAGCAATATATAATAGTTCATACTTTGCTCGAAGATAAATGACGTAAACTGGTGTTTAACGCCAGTTCCATGTTCCATTCTGGTGTTAAACGCCAGAAATAGGTTGCAAATTGGAGTTAAACGCCCAAAACAGGTTACAACCTGACGTTTAACTCCAAAAGCAGCCCAGGCACGTGAAAAGCTCAAGTCTCAGCCCCAGCACACACCAAGTGGGCCCCAGAAGTGGATTTCTGCACTATCTATCTCAGTTTACTCGTTTTCTGTAAACCTATGTTACTAGTTTAATATTTAAACATCTTTTAGAGATTTATTTTGTATCTCATGACATTTTAGATCTGAACTTTGTACTTTTTGATAGCATGAGTCTCTAAACTCCATTGTTGGGTGTGAGGAGCTCTGCTGTGTCTCGATGAATTAATGCAATTACTTCTGTTTTCCATTCAAACACGCTTGTTTCTATCTAAGATATTCATTCGCATTTCAATATGATGAATGGGATGATCCGTGACACTCATCACCATTCTCAACCTATAAACGCGTGCCTGACAACCACCTCCGTTCTACATTAGATTGAATGAGTATCTCTTGGATTCCTTAATCAGAGTCTTCGTGGTATAAGCTAGAATCTATTGAGAATCCGGAAAGTCTAAACCTTGTCTGTGGTATTCCGAGTAGGATTCAGGGATTGAATGACTGTGACGAGCTTCAAACTTACAAGCGTTGGGCATAGTGACAGACGCAAAAGAATCCATGGATCTTATTCCAGCATGAGTGAGAACCGACAGATGATTAGCCGTGCAGTGACAGCGCACCTGGACCATTTTCACTAAGAGGATGGATGGTAGCCATTGACAACGGTGATCCACCAACACACAGCTTGCCATAGGAGGAACCTTGCGTGCGGCGTGAAGAAGACAGGGGGAAAGCAGAGATTCAGAAGACAAAGCATCTCCAAAACTCCAACATATTCTCCATTACTGCATAACAAGTACTATTTAATCCATGCTTTTTATTTACTATCAATTAAAACAGAGATTTATTATTATCCTGACTAAGAGTTGCAAGATAACCATAGCTTGCTTCAATCCGACAATCTCCGTGGGATTCGACCCTTACTCACGTAAGGTATTACTTGGACGACCCAGTGCACTTGCTGGTTAGTGGTACGAGTTGTGATAAGTGTGATTTACAATTTCGTGCACCAGTAATATGTCATGATATAATATTTATAAAGGCTGAGATAATTTTTTTCTCTTTTTTATTTTTCAGCACCACAAGATCCAAGCAACTGTTGAGGATGATTTAATCACAACTTTTATTCATCAGTTAAAAGAAGGAGATGTATTCATTATTTCTGACTTCAAAGTGATATCTAATGGTGGATTGGTCAAGGTTACAAGACATCGGTTTCGCATCCTTTTCAAGTGTAGTACCTCTGTTGTTGCAGCTGCAAGTATAGTCATACCTAATCCTGGTTTAAGTCTAATTTCTATGGACCAGATTCTTCAAAAGCACATTGATTATGAGTACTTAATAGGTAAGTTTCACTTTTTCAAATATGAACCATTATAAAGGTGTTTTAAATTGAAATTAATAAGTATTCAAGGAAATGTCTCATGGTATTCTATGTGAGGGTTTAATCTTGTCTGCTATAATTTTACTAAACAGATTTTGTTGGGGTCCTTTTCCGATTGAAAAGGAAAAAAGGATGTTGAGTGTAATGGAAAGATATTGAAAGTTATGATCCTTGAAGTTTTTGCTGATGGGTATCCATTATCTTTCTATTTCTGATCCTTTTTTTAAATTACGTTATGCCTGTTTTTCTTGTTTTTTTACTGCTCTTGAATTATTCTATTGTTGTCCATTCTTTCTTATAATCATTACCCAGGAAGAAAATCTCCTGCAATCTTGTTGGTGATTGTTATGCTCTTATAGACATCAATAGTTTGAAAAAGTATCAGAGACCACCTGTTGTAATTCTGCAATCTTTCAAGATCAAAGTCAATGGAGGTGAAGAGTTGTCCATATTGCACACATGTCTCAGTTTGATTTGTTTAAATATTTTTTTACGAATGAATAGTTTCTTTATGAATTAATTTCTTCTTATTGTCTTCTGTGATTTGTAGATAAAGTCAGTCTCCAAAATGTGATTAATATTTCTTGAGTTTCGATCAACATTGATATGCAGGAAATTGTGAATTTTCTGAATCAGTTAGTTGCATTCAATTCTCCTTAACTTTTGTCTCTCTGAACTCAAAATTTGCACCTCCCTCTCTATCACCCAATCACTCACTCACACACACACACACACACACTCTCTCTCTCTCTCTCTCTCTCTCTCTCTCTCTCTTTCTCTCTCTCTGTGTCCCTCTATAACTGTCTTGCTGAAATTATTTTATTCTAATATTAATTTTTTTTTTACATAGATACGGTATTGCAAGCCACCATTTCAGTAGACTCCATAGTAATGAGGATGGGGATTTAGTATATGTAATTGATGATGAATCTTTTGATTGGAAGCTAATACGGACTATTGATAATCTTAAGGGAAACAATGAGGTGCGCACTATTAGTTTTTTAACATCTTTTAGTGCTACGTAAGAAGAACTCATGTTAATTGTTAATTTTATTGCTATATACTCTATGAATAACTATTTCTTATACTTCAATTTTGTCCGCTAATTAGTGATCACTTTTCAATATCTATGACAGAGAATTGAGCACCAATACTGTCCACAGTTTTTTCATCAACTCATTAGAAAAGAAATTGTTTTCAAAGTTCAAGCAAAGAGGATTAGTTCTCAGAGTTATTGCAGTACCTTTAAAGTCATCAATGTCATTAGTGATGCACATTTTTTCAACAAACTTCAGGTTGATCAGTGCATCAAGGTTAGTACTCTTTCTTTATGTTAGATATAAATTGGAGGAATCATTTTTAGATATACTTTGTTGATCCCCAATTTCTAATTCTTTGGTTGGTGTTTTAAATGGTATCCTTTACATGCCAACATGATTTTGCCTCATACTTTAAAAAGTTGGTTGTGTTTTATAATTCATGTTTTCCTTCCAAATTTTAAGGATGTTAGTTCTGATTCGGCCTTTAGCCCAATATTTGAAGACTTCCCTCAATATGGACAGCTTGGAAATTATGACAACCAAGTCATCTCTGGTGTTCCAATACAAGTGCATACCATTAAAGAGATGCTTGCTGACATTCTTTGTGCTAAAATATATTCTTCTGCATAAAAAAATGTCAGTATTTATGTTTATGTTTTCAACCATCTGAACTGTGTTTCAACATATGTAGTATGATAAAAACATGTATCATAATATATGAATTACTGTTTGTCTACAGGATCAGATTTGTTTTTTGATTAGTGAGATTGTTGATGTGCTGAAGCATCAGAAATGGTGGTACTACTGCTGTTTGTGTGATGCACCCGTTTGTCATGTTGGGAATGTATTTTATTGTTATCTGTGTAGAGTTGAGTGTATTGATGCCATACGAAGGTATCTATTTTATCTCTCGGAGTTGTTGGTACCAGCTTTCTTTTTCCTTTATTGCATCTGTTCCGAGGGTTACCTGAAATTGTAGGTCGATCTCGGTCGAGATCTTCTGTGCTGGTTGGAGATGACGTGTCCGGTGTGTAGGTGGTGACCGGAGCTACCGCGTCCGATTTGTTGGACTGTCAATGCTACTAATCCTTTGTCACCAGAGGGTGGTGGTTCCTGCAAGGGACTCCGATGCTTAAGTTAACAAGGGTATTAAACAGGTTTTTTAGTAGAATTAGAATATGAGTTATACCTGGGTGCTCCAGTGTATTTATAATGGTGTGGAGTGACCTTTCTGGAGATAAGATAGTTATCTTATCTTATCTTATCTTATCTTCGAGTGAGGTCATCTTATCTTCAAGGGAACCGCCCTTATCTCTATAGGCTTGGGTTGCCTTAGGATTTGGGTTGTATTTTTCTTGTTGGGGCCCTTCTTTGGGCTTTCCTGGTGACTTGGCCGAACTCTCTGAGAAGAGGTCGGTCGCTTTGTCTGTAGAGCATCCCGGGTCGGATAACTCGACCCAGGATATGAGCAGTGCCCCTGCTCGACCTCGGCCTTTTCTTGGAGGTCGAGCCTTAGTTTTTAGGTCTTTGAACCTTCTTGGGTGAAGCCGAGCTCGAGCATTTAGTCGACTTTATCCTTGTAGGGTTCCTTTTTGAATGCGGAACATTTTGTTTCCTCTGAGAGCGCGCGCTTTTGTATTAGCGTCCTAGCCTTGGAAATGCGCAAGGGTTTTAATACCCTCATTAATGTGTTTTCAATGCCCCGTTTTTTTTTCTTTTATTTTGAACTTTACACACAGAAAATGGTTTTTCCTCTTCTCTGTAACTTCCCCTTTTCTTTCTCACTTTTCTGTTTTAGCCTGTTGTTCCCCTTTCGTGTCTTCCAAGGTCCTTTATCATTCCTAGCTATAGTACTTTCTTAGGTTGCAGGCGTGCCATGACCTGGGAAGCTCTCGCCCGTCGAGTTCGGAAAGCCTGTAGTAGCCCTTTCCCAGCACTTCTATGACTCAGTAAGGTCCTTTCCAGCTGCCAGCTTTCCTTCTCCAGGTCGAGTTGTTCCGATGTCGTTTCGGATTAAGATGAGGTCGTCCTCAGCAAAGACCCGCTGTATTACCTTTTGGTTGTATCTGGAGGCCATCCGTCATTTCAACGCTTCTTCCCTTATCCGAGCTCTTTCTCGGATTTCCGGAAGTAGGTCGAGCTCTTCCCTTTGGAGTTGGGAGTTGGCTTTTTCGCTATAGTGGATCACTCTGGGTGTTCCTTCTTTGACCTCTACTGGGATTATTGCCTCCATTCCATAAGCTAATCGGAAAGGTGACTTCCTTGTAGTGGAATGTGGAGTCGTCCGATATGCCCATAGGACTTGTAGGAGCTCTTCAGCCCAGGCTCCCTTTGCATCTTGTAATCTCCGTTTTAACCCGGCTAATATGACTTTGTTGGCAGCTTCGGCTTGCCCATTGGCTTGAGGGTGTTCGTGATAAACCACTATTTTATGGTTTATCTTGTGCTCAATTGAGTGGTTTTCATAAACTCTTTACCCACTTATTCATACTATTTGCATGGTTTTACATTTGCCTTCCTAATTATGTGCTTTGATTGAAAACATGCTTCTTTGGTCTTATATTTGCTAATATTAATCCTTTCTTATTACCATTAGATGCCTTGATATGTGTGTTAAGTGATTTAAGAGATTACAGGGCAGGAATGGCTCAGAGGATAGAAAGAAAGCATGCAAAAGTGGAAGGAATGCAAGAAGTTGGAGAAACTGCTAAGCTGTCCAGCCTGACCTCTTTGCACTCAAACGGCTATAACTTTAGCTACAGAGGTCCAAACGACGCGGTTCTAGTTGCGTTGGAAACTTAACATCTGGGGCTTCGATTTGATATATAATATGCTATAGTTTCCTTGACGCTAGGCGATGCGACCGCGTGATCCATGCGGCCGCGTCGTAGTGACGGAAATCCTGCGTGGTTAAATTCGAGACCAGCGAATTCTGGGCTGTTTCTGACCGAGTTCTCGGCCCAGAAAGCACAGATTAGAGGCTATAAAGTGGAGGAATGCATCCATTTAGAATTAGGCTTTCATAATTCACTTTTTATAATTTAGATGTAGTTTTCAGAGAGAGAGGTTCTCTCCTCTCTCTTAGGATTAGGATTAGGATTAGAAATTAGGATTTTTAGAAACTAGGATTTAGGACTTCTCTTGGTTTTTAAGAGTGACTCTCAATCCCAGGTTCAATATTCCTTTTACTATTGAATTTCTCTTCTATTTTTGTTTACTCTGAAGCTTTTATTGTGTTTGATTGATGTTGCCCAATTGGCTGTTGATATTGTCCATGTTAGAATTGACATTTTTATTTAATATAATTTGACGTATTTCAGTTTATGATTGTCCCTTTTTATTATCCCTAATCTGAAGATATTGTTATTTCAGTAGATTTAATTTCCTTCCTTTTGGTCTTGGTTAAGAAATCAGTAACTCAGGAGTTATCTTAGCTCAACATAATTGATAACTGTTATCTTTGCTAATTGAACTGAACTTCAATAATCCCAACCTTTTCTTAGGAAATAAATAGGATTCGAAGGTCAATTAATTAGTCCCTTGACTTTCCTTTGCTTTAGCAAAGGTTGACTAAGTGGAATTAAGATTCAACTTTCATTATTATTGATAAGAGTAACTAAGTCTGGATTTCCAATTTCTCGTACCTTGCCAAAGGATTTGTTTTACAGTATTTATTTATTTTAATTGTCATTTAAATTATTTGCCATACTTGTTCCTCATTCTCAAAACCCCAAATTTACAATCTCCATAACCAATAATAAGAACATACCTACCTACAATTCCTTGAGAAGACGACCCGAGGTTTAAATACTCGGTTAACAATTTTTAAGGGGTTTGTTACTTGTGACAACCAAAACGTTTGTACGAAGGGATTTCTGTCGGTTTAGAGACTATATCTACAACACGACTGTATTTATGAACTTCTTTACTGGCAAAAATCCTAACGTCAAAATGGCGCCGTTGCCGGGGAATTGCAAACGTGTGCCTTATTATTGGTTATTGTAAATATTTTTCAAAAAAAAATTCTTTTGCTTGTTTATTTATTTGTGTTTTTAATTTTTATTAATTACTATGAATTCTCACCCCTCTCGCTTTGAGTTTGGTTCTAACTTTGTTGAAGGAAATAGAAACCACAGCAGGAATATGCATCAAGGTCAGACCAATCAAGGATGGATGGAGCCATGAGGATCTAATCAACCCTTTATGCAACAACACCCTCCAAGATATCATGGACAACGACCATTCTACAATGCATACCCAGCTGAAAGATATAGTAGACAACCTTGTAACTACGAACAAGTCCCACCCCGTGCCTATAGACCATCCTCTCAACAAAACTTTGAACCGCCACACTCACAAGCCCCTTTCCACCATTCACCTCCATATGACCCAAATCCTTATTCACCACACCAACCACCATATGAACTATACACAGAACCACCACCTCAATATACACCATCTCCTTATCATTATCAAGATGAACCACCTTCCTACCATGAACCCTTTCTCTCAACAAATGAACCCTCCTATCCACCCCAAATCTCCTTGGAGAAAGCAATTGGTGATCTAAACTCTACTATATGAGCTCTTGTCGCCCAAATTGGACCACAAAATACCTTCAAAAATCAACCCTCTAGCTCTAGTGCACTTCCTTTTCAACCACAGAATGATCTCTCCACCCCATCACCACCATCCATGGAAGAGCACCAACATCCATCAATCCAAGAGCAACATGATCCCACTGATACTATTGACATAGAACAAGAGAGAAGGGATCATCTTCGCGAATCCATACTTCATAAGGAGCTAGATGAGGCACTAAGGGTAAAGGTAGTAGACACCCTTGAAGTTGACAGCGCGGTTGAAGAACTAGTGAAAGAAGACAACAAGGAGGATTTTGTGCTTAAAGGTGAAAGAATAGTTGAAAGGAGTTGTCATGGAAAGAAAAACATCGAGGATGAGTACGATTTTATACTTAAACAACTGGACAAAGCAGCAATTATTAAAAAAGAAGAAGTGGTTGCAGACTTAAGAGATGCTGTACTTCCATTGGAAAGTCCAGTCACAGAGCTGATGCAGGTGGAAACTGTCTCTCAACAAATTTCCTTCGGCAAGTGTACCGAATTTGTCGTCAAGTAAAAACTCACAATAGAGTGAGGTCGAATCCCACAGGGATTGATTGATCAAGCAACTTTAATTAGAAGAATGTTCTAGTTGAGCGAATTCAGAATTTGGGTTGAGATTTGCAGAAAATAAAATGGCGGGAATGTAAATGGCAGAAAAAGTAAATGCTAGAATTAAAGGGCTAAAAGTAAATGACTGAAAGTAAATTGCAGAATTGTAAAGGGGAATGGGGTGTTGCTCATAAAAGTAAACGCAGAAATTAAAGAGAATGGGTGAGATCAGAAATGGGGAGTTCATTGGGTTCAGGAGATGTTGCAATTCTCCGGATCAAGTTCATTTTCATCTCTTCCTCAATCAATGCATTCATTGATCTCCTTGGCAATCTTAATTGATCGAATTACAATTTCTTGCAATTCAATCTCTCAAATCTTGATCAATAGCCAATTCCTTGGTCAATTACTCATGAGAAGAGATGAAGTGTGGTCACTGATTATACCACATGCATTTCCCAAATCAGGTGTTGAGAGGATTATAGTCACGTATCCATCCAAACCCAATTTGGTCCAGCATGAGAAAGCATTTCTAGCTTGATCTCTTCATTCCTCTTTCAAGGTTCAAAAGAGATCCAAGTTTGAATAGCTTCTTTTCCAAGATAACTACCCAATTGGATGAAGATCGAAAGCTTTCAAGTAAAATCAAGAGAAAAGATAGAAGAAGAATAATGAAAGCTAGTATTGATCCATCAATTTACAACAGAGCTCCCTAACCCAATGAAAGGGGTTTAGTTGTTCATAGCTCTAGAAAATGAAAACAAAGATGGAGAATACATCATCGAACTAGAAGAGCAGAGAAAGTAAAAATATAGAGAGTAGTGCTATTTTCCAACTCCCAGAACTCTTTAAATAATTCAAAGCTACTCCTATATATACTACTCTACTCAGCTTCTAGTTGGCTCTTCAAGTCTTGGGCCTTTGGATCTTGAGTTTGAACCAGTTCTCTTCTTCATTTGGGCTTGGCTTTACTTGCAGAGAGAAAGTGTGAAGTGGGCAGAGACTTTAGCTCAGGACGTTAGGGGTGTTAACGTTTAGTGAAAGTATGAGTTCGAGAACGTTAGTGACACTCAACATTGTCACTAACGTTCCAATGTACCCCTTTGCCTCACGTTAGAGCCCACGTTAACTAGGTTAACGTGGCTTCTAACGTGGCCTTGCCAACCTTCGAGAACGTTAGTGACACTCAACATTGTCACTAACGTTCCAGTGTGCCCCTATGTCTCACGTTAGAGTCCCACGTTAACTAGGTTAACGTGGCTTCTAACGTGGCCTTGCCAACCTTCGAGAACGTTAGTGACACTTAACATTGTCACTAACGTTCCAGTGTGCCCCTATGTCTCGCGTTAGAGTCCCATGTTAATGAAGTTAACGTGGCTTCTAACGTGGCCATTCTTAGCCATCCCCAACGTTAGTGACAATGTTGAGTGTCACTAACGTTGGCTCATCTTTCAATCATCAACGTTAGCTTCCACGTTAACTGATGACATGTCACCACGTCATGTTTTTCTATGCTTTTTCCTTTGTTTTCAATAGGTTTTATGCATTTTCTTGAGCCATAAGCAAGCCAATTGGGTAGATTTTCATGCTTCCTTTGATTTAATCAACCATATGTGAATTAATGCAATTTCATGAGGTTTTATGCTATATTTGATACATATTGTGAAAGAATGAATATCTCATGATTTTAAGCAGAGCTTTGATGTGTTTGGTTGAATAATGATAGGTGAAGAAAGCTTGGAGAAAGGTTGAAGCAAGAAGGAATGGCTAGGAGTAAAGAGAGGACAATGGAATAAGTAAAATTGAACCAGGAAGCAAAAAGCTGGACCTAAAGTTAGCCTCAAACTTTTGCACAAACTTTTGGGTGAAAAGTTAGCCCCAACGTTAGACCCCTAACTTCTGGGCTAACGTTGGAACTTGAAAATCACTCCCTGGGTACCAAAAGTTTGCGCCAACGTTAGACCCCTAACTTTTGGGCTAACGTTGGCACATGAAAAATACAAAGGGAGTACCAAAAGTTTGCGCCAACGTTAGACCCCTAACTTTTGGGCTAACGTTGGCGCCACACACCACAACAGCTTGAAGGGGTATACTTCCAACAAGAATAACTTGAGCTACAGAGCTCCAAATGAGGTGATTCAAGAAGCATTGGAAAGTAGGAATCAAGAGCTTTCCAAGCATATATGGCACTGCATGGTGGACACTAAAATTGAGGGAGAAAACTGCCCCGCAATGTGCATAAACGAACATGGTGGCAACCTGCAGTGAGGCCAACTGACCTCTGCACCTTCAACGGAGTATAACTTTACCTCAAACGCTGCACACCAAAGCCAGCAACCATGCCCTCTTCAAATGATCATAACTTGAGTTGTAGATGTCCAATTGAAGTGATTCCAAGTGGGTTAGAAAGCTGACATTTAGAGCTTTCCAACCATATATGATAGTCTATATTGGGCATAAAATTGGCAACATGACAAGAGGACAAAGTTGGCGCCATAAATGTGCATAAGGGAGGCCAACGTTGGAGCAAAAGTTAGACCCCAAACTTTTGCCCCAACGTTGGTATCAGCAAAAGAGGGTGGCTGATGTGAAAAGTTGGAGTAAAAGTTAGACCCCTAACTTTTGCTCAAACTTTTACTCCAACTTTTGCAAAACTCCAACCCGGTTCAATTCGTTCACTTCGGTTCCTCCTCAAACACCAAGAGCAATCAACCAAGGCCTCTATCAACCCAATTCCATCAAGAGCAAGGGCCCATGATCATCACTCAAAGGCACAAGAAATAGATAAAATAGGAATTTCATTTAATTGTAATTTGTTTTTAATTTCATTTTCATTTCCATTTTGTAAAGCCTATATAAGGCATCATTTTCATATTTGTGAGGAGGCTGGCTCCACTAGGGAGCATTAGGAGTAGTAGTAGAGAGCTCTCTCTTAGTTTTCCTACCTGTTTTAAATCTTGGATTGAAATTGGAGAAATTCTATTTCAGTTTCTATCTGAGATCTCTCTGTTTTTATTTTGCTGCATAATTCAAGGAATTGTGATTTGAATCAAGGCTCTCTTTACTGCTTCCATCTCTATTTCTTTTTCAAATTGTTTCTCTGTTGGATTAAGGAAGGAATTGAGATCTAGACTTGTTTTCTAGTCTCATTGATTCCCTGAGATCCTCACTTGTCTCTTTAGATTTCATTATTGAATTGAGTTTTCTTGCTGATTTACTTCTCTGCTACAATTTCCTTCTCTGCAATTTTTACTTTCTGTTGCACTGCCTCCAATTTATTTTTTTCTGCAAGTTTAATTTTCTGCAATTGATCTGAGTTCTAATTTACTGCTTTCTTTAATTTTCAGCACCCACTCCCCTTTACATTCACTACAATTTACATTTCTTGTCATTTAAGCTTCTCTCCATTTAAGTTTCTGTCCCATTTAGCTTCTGCACCTTTAATTCTTGCAATTTACTTTCTGTCAGTCACTCTTCACACAATTCACCAATGTTAGCTTGACTAAACTAATCACCCACTAAAATTGCTTGATCCATCAATCCCTGTGGGATCGACCTCACTCCCGTGAGTTATTATTACTTGATGCGACACGGTGCACTTGCCAGTTGGATTTGTGTGTTGGAAATTCGTTTTCCGCAAAAACACCATCAAGTTTTTGGCGCCGTTACCGGGGATTGATTAGATCAACAATGATTAAGTGGGTGAGAAGTCTAGATTAAGCATTTTCTTTATTTTTGTTCTCTGCTCTAAGTTGAAACCAAGGTGTTTGAGTTATTGCCTCACTAAGAAATTCATCTCTGAGATATGAATTTCAATTCTCCTTGGTGTTGTGTTTTACAAAATTCAAATGGAGTTCAACTCATCTTATGATCAAACAAATTTTATGGGATATTACCCATCATCACCAATCTCTAATGGTGGCTGGGAATATCACCCAGAGAATACACATTCTGAGCACTCCAATTCATGGAGATTTGCTTCAGAACCACAAGATGAGAAAGAAAATCATATGGGATATTTCCCTCTACCACAAAATGATGCAAGTCATGATTCTAATGGTGGCTGGGAAGGGAATTCTAGTGCTCCATATGATAATCATCCAAAGATATCATCACTTGACCATACTTCAACCGAAAGCCCCTTTCAAAACTCACCACCCACACAAACTTCCATGAACCACTCAAGGCTTTCAGAGCTTGAGTCCAAGCTCGAAAAATATGGGAAAGAAGCACAAATAGCCCGGAAAAGGCAAGAAGATTTCTTCAAAAATATGAATGGAGAAGTAGAGAAAATAAGGAGGAGCTTAGAAACAGTGAGCAAGAAAAATGAAGGCCAATTGATGGATATGAAGGAGAAAGTGGAAGAGCAAGATAAGGAGGCTACTGCATCAAGTGAATTTTCAATAAAGAATGAGGTGGTTGAACCTGAAACTGCACTTGAGACGATAAGAGAACATGAAGACTCACAACTCTCACAAACCTCCCTGGACCAAAATGCCTCAACACTTGAATCCATGTTTGAAAGGTATGACGAGGAGATGAAGAAATGTTGGGAAGATCAACAAACCTCCCCCATGATAGAGCTATTAAAACAAATGTTGGGTGCAAAGAAAGGAGTGGAGGAGCATGAAAGTGAGGAAGTCATTCCAGAGAATTCACACTCAAGTGAAGCAGAAAATCACATGAAGGAAGGGCTCGTGGAACCACCAATACAAGAGGCCCTTAATGAAGAAATCACTCCAATAATCACACAGCAACCATGTCTTGACATCCAAGAAGTGAAGGCAATTGACAAAAGCACCAAGAAGAGGATTGTGACCAAGATACCAAGGACAACATTCATGAGAAGGTCAACTGCAAACAATCCTCCCCCTGATCCAGCAAGCAAGATCAATCAAGCCAATTTCACAAGGGAGCTTGTTGAAAGAAGACCAAGACAGGGGACAATAACTGAAACTTCTCCCCTCTTGGAGTCATTCCTCTTAACAAACTGGAAGAAGAGGAAGAAAGTAAACAACATGTCAACAGTAGGTACAAATTCTCTTCTCTGCTTTGCTTTCGTTCTTTGTTTTGTTTCAAATTCAATAAATTGGCATATGGTTACATTCTAAGTTTGGTGTTGCCTTGCAACAAATTGTTTTCAATCTTTTTGGATGATTGCATCAAATCAAAAATGAAAGCAACACACCAAGATTCTAAGTTTGGTGTGCCACCTATTTTTCTATGCAAATCATTCAGCAACACCACTTGTCTGCATAACCATAATGTCTTTGCAGTGTTAATTTTCTTTTGGTTTGATATTTTGTTATTCTGTTTACTTTAGTTAATTCTTTGTTTTTAATGCTTTCATTTTAGTCTGCTTATTTGCTGTGTTTATTAATACATCACCAAGAGAGCTTTATTAATGACAGATTCTTGGCTTAGTGATCGTATTTAATAAAGAACAGTTTCATTTGCTTGGTTTTAATTCAAATAAATGGACATAGGATTGCATTTTAAGTTTGGTGTTGCTATGCAACACAATTTGCTTCAAATCTTTACTGGATACTTGCATTGATTCCAAGTGAAAGTGTCACACTAAGTTTGGTGTGCCACTTATTCTTTATGCAAAGTATTATGCTCACCTTCTTAAGCTTGCAATCACAATGTCTCTGTCTCTTGTGCCTTGATTATTATCTTTAATTTGCTTGCTTGAAACACATGTACTACTAACATTTCTTGTGTAAGACATTCATGATCCATCTTAGCCCCATAGCCACGGTTCTAATAGTTGCTTCAGGATGAGCAAGCATTCTGAGTTTGGTATGGGAAGGAGGAGAATGGGAGGAAAATGACAACAATAGAGAAGATGAACTACAAGGTTGTAAAGTTCCTTTTCCTCTCATTTGTTTCAAGCACTATAAACTGCATGATTGTCTTTACCTTCTCTGTATGCATGTGTGTATGAAAAGGCATAGTTTGATTTCTAAATTGCAACATGGTGCTATGTCATTATGATTACCAACTTGAGTTTTGTGAATTCAAAAGCAACAAAGTATCATGATCATAAACAAACAAGGCATTAAAGAAGATTTTAGCATGTGCATAAAAGTATTGGAAAGCTAGTATGTTTGATTGTTGCTTAATTTCATTGGATTTTATTTAATTGAAGTTTTCATCTAGGACATTTTGTGAAATCTTTTAAAATCATGAAAACCTTGAAAGCAAATGCAAAATAAAGCAAGAAAAGAAAAAGGGAAAGAATGAGAAAGCTGAAGGCTCTGAGTACCAATGGCAATTTATTTGTTAAGCGCTTGTGGTGTTTATGTATCAAGCCAAATGCTTGGAAATAAAACACTTAGAAGTCAAGGCTAGGCTCAAAGTGCAAAAGCACTCCCTCAAAGCTCAAGGCTCTGAGCATCAATGATTAGAGAGTTAAGAAAAAAAAAAGAAAAATGAGCTTAATGAAGTCCTCTAATCAAATGCTTGTGGTGCTTATGTATCAAGTGGTAATACTTGAAAACAAAGCATTTAGAAGTCGTAGCTTTGTATCAACTCATGGGGCAAAGCACCCAAAAGGAGAAGCTAAATAAGAAAATCAAAAGCTTGTTTCAAGGAAGAAATATAAGAGAAAGGTTTCATAAATTGAGCTAGATGGAAGCATCAATCATTTATATCTCTTTTGTGATTGTAGCATGCTTAGAAAACTAGCTCACCATGAACATTGAGTTGCTATTCTTCTTGCCTTGGATTGTCAATCTTTATTGCATGATTCTTTTCTTGCTTGGGGACAAGCAAGGTTTAAGTTTGGTGTTGTGATGACATGTCACCACGTCATGTTTTTCTATGCTTTTTCCTTTGTTTTCAATAGGTTTTATGCACTTTCTTGAGCCATAAGCAAGCCAATTGGGTAGATTTTCATGCTTCCTTTGATTTAATCAACCATATGTGAATTAATGCAATTTCATGAGGTTTTATGCTATATTTGATACATATTGTGAAAGAATGAATATCTCATGATTTTAAGCAGAGCTTTGATGTGTTTGGTTGATTAATGATAGGTGAAGAAAGCTTGGAGAAAGGTTGAAGCAAGAAGGAATGGCTAGGAGTAAAGAGAGGACAATGGAATAAGTAAAATTGAACCAGGAAGCAAAAAGCTGGACCTAAAGTTAGCCTCAAACTTTTGCACAAACTTTTGGGTGAAAAGTTAGCCCCAACGTTAGACCCCTAACTTCTGGGCTAACGTTGGAACTTGAAAATCACTCCCTGGGTACCAAAAGTTTGCGCCAACGTTAGACCCCTAACTTTTGGGCTAACGTTGGCACATGAAAAATACAAAGGGAGTACCAAAAGTTTGCGCCAACGTTAGACCCCTAACTTTTGGGCTAACGTTGGCGCCACACACCACAACAGCTTGAAGGGGTATACTTCCAACAAGAATAACTTGAGCTACAGAGCTCCAAATGAAGTGATTCAAGAAGCATTGGAAAGTAGGAATCAAGATCTTTCCAAGCATATATGGCACTACATGGTGGACACTAAAATTGAGGGAGAAAACTGCCCCGCAATGTGCATAAACGAACATGGTGGCAACCTGCAGTGAGGCCAACTGACCTCTGCACCTTCAACGGAGTATAACTCGAGCTGTAGAGCTCCAATTGATGCGCTTCCAACGGCAATGGAATGTAGAAATTCAGGGCTTCCCAACAATGTATAATAGTATGGGATGGACAATACGTTTGAGCCTCCAGAACTGGCGTTTTCGCCAACGTTTGAGGCAAACTTTACCTCAAACGCTGCACACCAAAGCCAGCAACCATGCCCTCTTCAAATGATCATAACTTGAGTTGTAGATGTCCAATTGAAGTGATTCCAAGTGGGTTAGAAAGCTGACATTTAGAGCTTTCCAACCATATAAGATAGTCTATATTGGGCATAAAATTGGCAACATGACAAGAGGACAAAGTTGGCGCCATAAATGTGCATAAGGGAGGCCAACGTTGGAGCAAAAGTTAGACCCCAAACTTTTACCCCAACGTTGGTATCAGCAAAAGAGGGTGGCTGATGTGAAAAGTTGGAGTAAAAGTTAGACCCCTAACTTTTGCTCAAACTTTTACTCCAACTTTTGCAAAACTCCAACCCGGTTCAATTCGTTCACTTCGGTTCCTCCTCAAACACCAAGAGCAATCAACCAAGGCCTCTATCAACCCAATTCCATCAAGAGCAAGGGCCCATGATCATCACTCAAAGGCACAAGAAATAGATAAAATAGAAATTTCATTTAATTGTAATTTGTTTTTAATTTCATTTTCATTTCCATTTTGTAAAGCCTATATAAGGCATCATTTTCATATTTGTGAGGAGGCTGGCTCCACTAGGGAGCATTAGGAGTAGTAGTAGAGAGCTCTCTCTTAGTTTTCCTACCTGTTTTAAATCTTGGATTGAAATTGGAGAAATTCTATTTCAGTTTCTATCTGAGATCTCTCTGTTTTTATTTTGCTGCATAATTCAAGGAATTGTGATTTGAATCAAGGCTCTCTTTACTGCTTCCATCTCTATTTCTTTTTCAAATTGTTTCTCTGTTGGATTAAGGAAGGAATTGAGATCTAGACTTGTTTTCTAGTCTCATTGATTCCCTGAGATCCTCACTTGTCTCTTTAGATTTCATTATTGAATTGAGTTTTCTTGCTGATTTACTTCTCTGCTACAATTTCCTTCTCTGCAATTTTTACTTTCTGTTGCACTGCCTCCAATTTATTTTTTTCTGCAAGTTTAATTTTCTGCAATTGATCTGAGTTCTAATTTACTGCTTTCTTTAATTTTCAGCACCCACTCCCCTTTACATTCACTGCAATTTACATTTTTTGTCATTTAAGCTTCTCTCCATTTAAGTTTCTATCCCATTTAGCTTCTGCACCTTTAATTCTTGCAATTTACTTTCTGTCGGTCACTCTTCACACAATTCACCAATGTTAGCTTGACTAAACTAATCACCCACTAAAATTGCTTGATCCATCAATCCCTGTGGGATCGACCTCACTCCCGTGAGTTATTATTACTTGATGCGACCCGGTGCACTTGCCGGTTGGATTTGTGTGTTGGAAATTCGTTTTCCGCAAAAACACCATCATTAACTAAGTTAACGTGAAAGTTAACGTGGCTTCTTGGGGGTTTTGTGGGTGCTTCCAACATTAGTGACAATGTTGGGTGTCACTAACGTTGTCAACCACCCTTGCCTCTTACGTTAGCTCCCACGTTAACCAAGTTAACGTGGGAGTTAACGTGGTACATTGCACCTTAGGCCAACGTTAGTGACAATGTTGAATGTCACTAACGTTGGCTTCCTTCCCCCTTTTAGCGTTAGAGGCCACGTTAACTAAGTTAACGTGGACTCTAACGTGGCCACTTATGATCATTGGCCAACGTTAGTGACAATGTTGAATGTCACTAATGTTGGCTTCCTTCCCCCTTTTAGCGTTAGAGTTCACGTTAACTTAGTTAACGTGACTCTTAACGTGGGCAATGATGGCTTCGAGAGCGTTATTGGCAATCAATTTTCTCATTAACTTTGCAAGTTACCTCCCATTCCACGTTAGTGGTAATGTTAATTAGATTAACGTGACTGCTAAGTGGTTCTTCCTTGCTTCCTTTGGTCCTGAAATCAAGCAATAGAGTGCATCAAAGTTCTAGTCCAAGTCATGGGTAATGCAACATATAATTTGTTACTAAACTCATGCAAAATCCTCATGAAATCATGTAAAATGCACAATGTATGCTTGAATCAAGGTATAAGTGAATATCCACCCAAAACTAGCTTATTTCCTAAGGAAATGCATGAAACTACCTTAAAAACAGTAAAGAAAATGTCAGTGAAACTGGCCAAGATGCCCTGGCATCACAACACCAAACTTAAAGCTTGCTTGTCCCTAAGCAAGTACTGGAACAAGAGAATGATGAATGGAATGCCAAGAGAAATGAGTCATTCTTGTGGAAGTCATGTCACTGATTTTATGGTGGTTTCATGCATAGCAACTTAGGTTCATTCCATTACTGGCTTTCAGACCTTTATCATGTGCTAAAACACTGACTTTGCTTACATCCCATGAGACTTTTATTGATCCTTTTATTGTCATTCCAGGGCTTATTTGTGTTCTTCAAGCTAAGTGCTCTGTAAGGGGGCAACTCTTTAAGATAAGCTTTCAGCCAACACTCCCGAACCAGTTGGTTCAAGGTGCTAGGTGTTGAGACACCCCTAAGGACTTACTCCCTCAAGTCTCTCCCCCATACATACACACCACAGGCATCTGGTTCATTTATTTTCCTTCTTGAGACCTTGGTGTCCAGCACCTCTTTGGGTTACTAAATGCTCTGTAGTGAGGGTTACTCTTGATAGTGGACTTTCAGCTGATAATCCCGAGTTAGTTAACCCAAGTTACCAAGTGATAAGGCACCCCTAAGAGCTTATTCATCCAAGTAAATCCCTCACACAGGAACACCACAGACACATGCCTCAAGGTTAAAACCATTGGTGCCTAGCCTTATTGCTTACTCTTTTTCCTTTGTTTTTCACTTTAAGTGTTCTTTCCCTTTCTCTTATTAGGATCTTGTTATTTACTTAGTCTCATGGGTATATTCAAAGTATAGTATTCAGGCCAGATAGTTGTCATCCCCACCTTATGGTTGAACCAACTTAGCTAACTTATGATCACACCAAAGACTCATGAATGCACTTCCATATTATGAGCTCCACTCTGGTCTTTTATAGCATAAACATTCTCTTTTCATTTAATTTTAAATGACAAGCATGCAATAAGCAATGGTATGATGAAGTAACACTTAAACCAGAAATCATAGACCTAGGCAATAAAAACTTAAAATGCAGAGTTGAACTAGGTTCCAATCAACACATGACTATTAATTAACAGTGCATTCGGACTTCCAATTTTTAACACGATGAGTAGATGGAATTAAGTAGCAATACAACCTTTGGGAGATGGTTTGCTACACCAATCCAGTTGCCCTCTTGTTGTCATTGTCATAGTTCTTGATGCCTTACTTTCTTAGTTGAAGGTGCACCATCTCCTCATAAGCTTCCTGCAAGGTTATTGGAAGTTGCTTGTTTCCCAAGCACTTGAGAAATAGTCAGCTTGCATATATGCTTATGATTTCTGAACTTATTTTGGTGTGTGAACACCAAACTTAGTTCCTTGCCTACTACAAAACCTTGCATGCATGCGTAGAACCTCGTATCTAGCTGTTAGCAACCAATTAACTAAAGACTAATCTATATCCAAGTGGTTCCCTTGATTGGTCAGAGCTAGCAATGTGATTTGAGAGTGTAGTGTGATTCTAACTAGCATCCTTTGGTGGGACACCAAACTTAGAATCGCACTTTCACTCTTGAATTGTTTTGGTGTGGAACACCAAACTTAGCCCCTTGTAATGCAGGGGAAACAACTTGTGATCTTTATTGAAATGCAGCTAAAAAAGTAGTTACCTAAGGTTGGGTTGCCTCCCAACAAAGCGCTCTTTTAACGTCACTAGCTTGACATTTCTCCCTCATCAGGGTGGTTGGTAATGCTTGAAGTCCTCCCCTCTCGCTGTGGACTTGTATCCATTGGTTGTATCAATGATCTCTACATGTTCCAGGGAGAGAACTCTGTTGACTGTGAAGACTTTCGGTAACTGAGATGGTACAGTGGGGAGATTAGGGGGAATATCCGGGTAGTAAGCTGAGATCACTCTATCTCCTGGAGAGAAGTCTTCCGTAGGGATCTTTTTGTTCCTCCACTTTCTTGGTACCTTCTTCCTTGTGTCCTTTGATATTGCCTTGCTCTTGATGACTTTTTTTTCTAAGGGAGTTGTGATGTTGTCTTCACATGCCTCTAGAGGTTTCGGTTCCTCTAACTTTTCCTTGAGCTGTGGTAGTTGCTGTTTTCCTTGTTTATCAACCAAAGGGGTCTCCAGATAGGTTGGGTGTGCTTCAGTGCTTGCTTCCTCCTTCAGCATCTCATTACGATCTTTGCTTGGTTCCTTGTGCTCTTGGTCTGCTTCTTGTGAGAGTTTGAAGACATTAAAGCTGAGCCGTTCATCATGGATCCTCAATATTAGCTCCCCTTTCTCCACATCTATGAGTGCTCTGGCTGTAGCTAGGAAGGGTCTTCCCAATATGATTGGGTGAGTGTGACTCTCTTCCATGTCCAGGATGACAAAGTTTGTTGGGAGAAAGTATTTTCCAACCTTTAGCAACACATTTTCCACCACTCCTATTGGTTGCTTGAGTCTTGTCAGCCAGTCTGATGACTACATCTGTGGACATTATCTCATTAATTTGCAGCCTCTTCGCTAGGGATAGGGGCAGTAAGTTGATGCTTGCCCCCAAATCACAGAGTGCTCTATCAAACATTGTTTCTCCTATGGCACAGGGGATATGAAAACTCCCTGGGTCTCTTCTTTTTGTAGGCAACTCAGGTTGAATAAGGGCACTGCATTCCTTATTCATCACTGTAGTCTGGCCTCCTTTGATTGAGCTTTTCATGGGAAGAAGTTCCTTCATATACTTGATGAATGCAGGCATTTGTTGGATGGCCTTGATGAATGGTATGTTTACATGCAGAGATGCAAACAAGTCTAGGAACCTTGAGTATATTCTCTTCCCCACAGCACCATTGAGCAGTTGGGGAAATGGTGCATAGAGCTTCAACAGCTCTTGTTGTGAGATTTTTGGTTCTTGGTGATCTCTATCCTCCTCCTCTGTTGAGTTATCTTCAGGTTGTTTGGAGAGTTTACTTTGCTTGTCTTCAGCCTCTTGACCACTTGTAGTGACCATTTTGCAATCTTCCCATCTTACTTTCTTTGCTTCTCCTCTTGGGTTTTTCTCCGTGTCACTTGGGAAGCCATCAGTAGGTTTGGAAATCTTCTCAGCTAAGCATCCCACTTGGAATTCCAGCTTCTTGATGGTCTCTCCCTGGTTCTTAATATTGGCTCGCACCTCCTCTTTGAACACCTTGTTTTCTTGAATCTCTTGGCATATTCCTTCAAGTAAGGTTTCAAGCTTAGAGAGTCTGTCATCAATTGATGGTAGATTGGGATTAGAGGTGGAAGGATGAGAGGTGTTGTTTTGGTTTTGATATGGGTGTGGTCGTGTGGAGAAGTGTTGTTGTGGGGGTGTTGATATGTCCTCTGTGTGAATTGTTGATGAGCTGCATTGTTGTTGGAGTTGTAACGTCTCTGGTCTTGGCTTTGATCTTGCTGATTCCCCCACCCAAAGTTTGGGTGGTTCCTCCATCCAGGGTTGTAGGTTTTGGAGTATGGATCATGGTTCTGTCTAGGTGAATTCCCAATGTAGTTGGCTTGCTCAAGATTACCCTCTACCTCTTCATCCATTCCTTCTTGGGTTGTTGATGAAGTGGTGATGGCTGCCACTTGGTTCCTCTCCATCTTCTTGGTGAGGTCAGCTAGCTGCTTAGTAATGAGCTTGTTCTGAGCCAGCAGAGCATCTACATTGTTTAGCTCTATCACTCCTCTAGTGTTCCCTCTTTCGGAAGCATAGAAGTAGTCATTCTCAGCTACAGTCTCAATGACATCTATGGCTTCTTCAATGGTCTTCTTCTTGTTCAATGATCCTCTAGAGGAATGGTCTACTGCCTTCTTTGATTCATATGACAAGCCTTCATAGAAGATATGCAACTGCACCCATTCATTGAACATATCGGGCGGACACCTCCTTGTTAGGTCTTTGAACCTTTCCCAAGCTTCATAAAGTGTCTCCCCATCTTACTGTCTGAACGTCTGCACTTCAGTTCTCAGCCTATTGATCCTTTGAGGGGGGTAAAACCTTGCCAAAAACTTATTCACTACCTCCTCCTAATTTGTCAGGCTTTCTTTTGGGAATGATTCAAGCCATTTGGATGCCTTGTCCCTGAGTGAAAAAGGGAACAAGAGCAGCCTATAGACATCCTGGTGGACTTCATTGGACTTCACTGTGTCACAAATCCTCAAGAAGGTGGTCAAGTGTTGATTCGGATCTTCTTGAGCACCTCCTCCAAATGAGCAATTATTCTGCACAAGAGTGATGAGCTGAGGTTTTAGCTCGAAATTGTTGGCATGGATTGTTGGCTTTTGGATGCTACTTCCACAGTTGCCTGGGTTTGGATTGATGTAAGAGCCTAACACTCTTCTATCCTCCTGGTGGACGAAATTGTGATCTATTGTCTTTGTACTTGTATGAAATTTAATAATTGGCTCTATTTGAATTCACAACTCCGTTCAACTAACCAGCAAGTGTACTGGGTCGTCCAAGTAATAAACCTTACGTGAGTAAGGGTCGATCCCACAGAGATTGTTGGTATGAAGCAAGCTATGGTCACCTTGTAAATCTCAGTTAGGCAGATTAAATTGGTTTATGGATTTTCGAATAATTAATAATAAAATAGAAAATAAAAAGGGATAGAAATACTTATGTAAATCAATAGTGGGAATTTCAGATAGGTGTATGGAGATGCTGTGTTCCTCTTGCAACTCTACTTCACTACTCACTCTTCCTTCAATCCTTCTTACTCCTTTCCATGGCAAGCTGTATGTAGGGCATCACTATCATCAATGGCTACTTTTAATCCTCTCGGGAAAATGGTCCTATGCGCTGTCACTGCACGGCTAATCGTCTGGAGGCATCACCCTTGGTTGATAGCTACATCCCATCCTCTCAGTGAAAATGGTCCAAATGCTCTGTCACAGCACGGCTAATCATCTGTCAGTTATCAATCAGGTTGGAATAGAATCCATTGATTCTTTTGCGTTTGTCACTAACGCCCAGCCTTCAGGAGTTTGAAGCTCGTCACAGTCATTCAATACCGGAATCCTACTCGGAATACCACAGACAAGGTTAGACTTTCCGGATTCCCAGGATCTTACTTGGAATACCACAGACAAGGTTAGACCTTTCGGATCCTCATGAATGCCGCCATCTATCTAGCTTATACCACGAAGATTCTGTTGGGGAATCTAAGAGATATGCGCCTGGCCTAAGGTAGAACGGAAGTGGTTGTCAATCACGCGCGTTCATAGGTGAGAATGATGATGAGTGTCACGGATCATCACATTCATCAAAGTGTTGTGCAACGTATATCTTGGAATAAGAATAAGAGAGAATTGAATAAAAAGTAATAGTAATTGTATTGAAACTTGAGGTACAGCAGAGCTCCACACCCTTAATCTATGGTGTGCAGAAACTCTACCGTTGAAAATACATAAGTGAAAGGTTCAGGCATGGCCGAATGGCCAGCCCCCTGAGTGATCAAGAGACCGAATAATCAAAGGCTAAACAGTCAAGAGATTAAACTGTCAAAAGATGTCTAATACAATAGTAACTTATCCTATTTATACTAGACTAGCTACTAGGGTTTACATGAGTAAGTAATTGATGCATAAATCCACTTCCGGGGCCCACTTGGTGTATGCTTGGGCTGAGCTTGATCAATCCACGAGCTGAGGCTTCTCTTGGAGTTGAACTCCGAGTTATGACGTGTTTTGGGCGTTCAACTCCGGATCATGACGTTTTTCTGGCGTTTAACTCCAGACAGCAGCATGTACTTGGCGTTCAACGCCAACTTACGTCATAAATTTCCGAATAAAGTATGGACTATTATATATTGCTGGAAAGCTCTGGATGTGTACTTTCCAAGGCCGTTGAGAGCGCGTCATTTGGAATTCTGTAGCTCCAGAAAATACATTTCGAGTGCAGGGAGGTCAGATTCCAACAGCATCAGCAGTCCTTTTGTCAGCCTTTTTCAGAGTTTTGCTCAAGTCCCTCAATTTCAGCCAGAAATTACCTGAAATCACAGAAAAACACACAAACTTAAATTGTGAATTTAACATAAAAACTAATGAAAACATCCCTAAAAGTAGCTTAAACTTCCTAAAAACTACCTAAAAATAATGCCAAAAAGCGTATAAATTATCCGCTCATCACAACACTAAACTTAAATTGTTGCTTGTCCCCAAGCAACTGAAAATCAAATAGGATAAAAAGAAGAGAATATACTTTAAATTCCAGAATATCAATGAATATTAATTATAATTAGATGAGCGGGACTTGTAGCTTTTTGCTTCTGAACAGTTTTGGCATCTCACTTTTTCCTTTGAAGTTCTGAATGATTGGCTTCTCTAGGAACTTAGAATTTTGGATAGTGTTATTGACTTTCCTAGTTAAGCATGTTGGTTCTTGAACACAGCAACTTATGAGTCTTGGCCGTGGCCCTAAGCACTTTGTTTTCCAGTATTACCACCGGATACATAAATGCCACAGACACATAACTGGGTGAACCTTTTCAGATTGTGACTCAGCTTTGCTAGAGTCCCCAATTAGAGGTGTCCAGAGCTCTTAAGCACACTCTTTTTGCTTTGGATCACGACTTTAACCACTCAGTCTCAAGCTTTTCACTTGGACCTTCATGACACAAGCACATGGTTAGGGACAGCTTGATTTAGCCGCTTAGGCCTGGATTTAATTTCCTTGGGCCCTCCTATCCATTGAAGCTCAAAGCCTTGGATCCTTTTTACCCTTGCCTTTTGGTTTTTTTTTTTTTTAAGGGCTATTGGTTTTTTCTGCTTGCCTTTTTCTTTTTCTTTCTATATTTTTTTTCGCCATTTTTTTTTCGCAAGCTTCTTCTTGTTCACTGCTTTTTCTTGCTTCAAGAATCAATTTCATGATTTTTCAGATCCTCAATAACATTTCTCTTTGTTCATCATTCTTTCAAGAGCCAACAATTTTAACATCCATAAACAACAAGATCAAAAGACATATGCACTGTTCAAGCATTCATTCAGAAAACAAAAGTATTGTCACCACATCAATTAAATTAAATTCAAGGATAAATTCGAAATTCATGTACTTCTTGTTCTTTTGAATTAAAACATTTTTCATTTAAGAGAGGTGAAGGATTAATGGATTTTATTCATAGCTTTAAGGCATGGTTACATACTAATGATCATGAAGTAAAGACACAAAACATAGATAAACACAACATTAAAAACCGAAAACAGAAAGAAATAAAGAACAAGGAATGAATCCACCTTTAGTGGCGTCTTCTTCTTGAAGGACCAATGATGTTCTTAAGCTCTTCTATGTCCCTTCCTTGCCTTTGTTGCTCCTCCCTCATTACTCTTTGGTCTTCTCTTATTTCTTGGAGAATGATGGAGTGCTCATGATGTTCCACCCTTAGTTGTTCAACATTGTGGCTCAAATCTTCTAAGGAAGTGTTGAGTTGTTCCCAATAGTTGTTGGGAGGAAAGTGCATCCCTTGAGGCATCTTAGGGATTTTTTGATGATGAGCTTCCTCATGCATCTCTTGAGAACCGTGAGGGGTCTCTCTTGCTTGCTCCATCCTCTTCTTGGTGATGGGCTTATCCTCTTCAATGGAGATGTCTCCTTCTATAATAACTCCAGCTGAGTAACATAGATGGCAAATAAGGTGAGGAAAAGCTAGCCGTGCCATGGGTGAGGGCTTGTCGGCTATTTTGTAGATTTCATTGGAGATGACCTCATGAACTTCTACTTCCTCTCCAATCATGATGCCATGAATCATGATGGCCCGATCCACAGTAACTTCAGATCGGTTGCTAGCAGGAATGATGGAGCGTTGAATGAACTCTAACCATCCTCTAGCTATAGGCTTGAGGTCCAGTCTTCTTAGTTGGACTGGTTTGCCTTTGGAGTCTCTCTTCCATTGAGCTCCTTCCACACATATGTCCATAAGGACTTGGTCCAACCTTTGATTAAAGTTGACCCTTCTAGTGTAGGGGCGTTCATCTCCTTGCATCATGGGCAAGTGGAATGCCAACCTCACATTTTTCGGACTAAAATCCAAGTATTTCTCCCGAACCATTGTGAGATAATTCTTTGGACTCGGGTTCATACCTTGATCATGGTTCCTAGTGATCCATGCATTGGCATAGAACTCTTGAACCATTAAGATTCCGACTTGTTACATGGGGTTGGTTAGGACTTCCCAACCTCTTCTTCGGATTTCATGTCGGATTTCCGGATACTAATTTTTCTTGAGCTTGAAAGGGACCTCAGGGATCACCTTCTTCTTTGCCACAACATCATAGAAGTGGTCTTGATGGCTCTTGGAGATGAATCTTTCCATCTCCCATGACTCGGAGGTAGAAGCTTTTGTCTTCCTTTTTCCTTTTCTAGAGGATACTCCGGCCTTAGGTGCCATTGATGGTAACGGAAAAACAAAAAGCTTATGCTTTTACCACACCAAACTTAAAATATTGCTCGCCCTCGAGCAAGAGAAGAAAGAAGAGAAGAAGAAGAAGAAGAAACTATGGAGGAGAAGGGGAAGTGATGGTTCGGCCAACGGTGAGAAGAGGGGGTTGTGTTGTGTGAAAATGAAGTAGAATGGAAGGGTATTTATAGGGAGAAGGGGGAGGGTGTGTTCGGCTATTTAGGGTGGGAATGGGTGGGAAATTGGTTTTGAATTTTTGAAGGTAGGTGGGGTTTATGGGGAAGAGTGGATGGATGTGAATGGTGAAGGGAGTAATTGGGAAGAGAGATTGAGAGATTGAAGTTGTTGGGAAGTGTGACATGGGGAAGAGTAAAATAGGATTAGGAGGTAAGGTAGGAATATGGTAGGTGGGGATCCTGTGGGGTCCACAGATCCTAAAGTGATCCTGTGGGGTCCACAGGTCCTGAGGTGTCAAGGAATTCCATCCTTGTACCAAATAGGCGTGTAAAATGCCTTTGCACACCATTCTGGCATTTAAATGCCCATTGGTGCACATTCTGGGCGTTCAACGCCCATGTAAAGCATGTTTCTGGCGTTGAACGCCAGTTTCATGCTTGTTACTAGCGTTCAGCGCCAGCTTTTCTTCTCCAGGCACATTCCTGGCGTTCAGCGCCAGAATGTTGCTTGTTTCTGGCATTCAGCGCCAGAATGGTGCTCTGTTCTGGCGTTGAATGCCGGCCAGATGCATCTTACTGGCGTTGAACGCCAGCCTGTGCTTCCTCCAGGGTGCGAATTTTTTTCTGCTGTTTTTGACTCTCTGTTTTTAATTTTTTTGATTTTTTCGTGACTCCTCATGATCATGTACCTAATAAAACACAAAATAACAATAATATAGAATAAATAAAAATTAGATAAATAAAATTGGGTTGCCTCCCAACAACCGCTTCTTTAATGTCAATAGCTTGACAGTGGCTCTCATGGAGCCACAAGGTGATCAGGACAATGTTGTGTAGTTGCCAATACCAAACTTAGAGTTTGGATATGGGGTCTTAACACCAAACTTAGAGTTTGGTTGTGGCCTCCCAACACCAAACTTAGAGTTTGACTGTGGGGGCTCTTCTTGACTCTGAACTGAGAGAAGCTCTTCATGCTTACTCTCTTCTGTCACAGAGGGATGGCCATGTGCCTTAAACACAAGTAGTCCCCATTCAATTGAAGGACTAATTCACCTCTGTTGACATCTATCACAGCTCCTGCTGTGGCTAGGAAAGGTCTTCCAAGGATGATGCAATCATCCTCTTCCTTCCTAGTGTCTAATATTATGAAATCAGCAGGGATGTAAAGGCCTTCAACCTTTACTAGCACGTCCTCTACCAATCCATAAGCTTGTCTCAATGACTTGTCTGCCAATTGTAATGAGAACAAGGCAGGTTGTACCTCAATGATCCCCTGCTTCTCCATTACAGAGAGTGGCATAAGATTTATCCCTGACCCCAGATCACACAGAGCTTTTACAAAGGTCATGGTGCCTATGGTAGAAGGTATTAAGAACTTGCCAGGATCTTGTTTCTTTTGAGGTAGAATTTTCTGAATCCAAGTATCCAGTTCATTAATGAGCAAGGGAGATTCACTTTCCCAAGTCTCATTACCAAATAACTTGGCATTCAGCTTTATGATAGCTCCTAAATATTGAGCAACTTGCTCTCCAGTCACATCTTCATCCTCTTCAGAGGAAGAATAGTCTTCAGAGCTCATGAATGGCAGAAGGAGATTTAATGGAATCTCTATGGTCTCTATATGAGCCTCAGATTCCTTTGGATCCTTAATAGGAAACTCCTTCTTGCTTGAGGGACGTCCCAGTAGGTCTTTCTCACTAGGATTTTCGTCCTCCTCCTCCCTTGTGCATTCGGCCACATTGATTATATCAATGGCCTTGCACTCTCCTTTTGGATTTTCTTCTGTATTGCTTGGGAGAATACTGGGAGGAGTTTCAATGACTTTCTTACTCAGCTGGCCCACTTGTGCCTCCAGATTTCTAATGGAGGATCTTGTTTCACTCATGAAACTGAAAGTGGCCTTTGACAGATCAGAGACTACATTGGCTAAATTAGAGGTGTTTTGTTCAGAATTCTTTGTCTGTTGTTGAGAAGATGATGGATATGGCTTGCTATTGCTCAGCCTATTGCGTCCACCATTGTTAAAGCCTTGTTGAGGCTTTTGTTGATCCTTCCATGAGAAATTTGGATGATTTCTCCATGATGAGTTATAGGTGTTTCCATAAGGTTCACCCATGTAATTAACCTCTGCCATGGCAGGGTTCTCAGGATCATAAGCTTCTTCAGAAGCTGCCTCTCTAGTACTGTTGGATGCATATTGCCATCCATTCAGATTTTGAGAGATCATGTTGACTGATGAGCGGATAATTTGTATGCTTTTTGGCATTGTTTTTAGTATGTTTTTAGTATCTTTTAGTTAGTTTTTAGTATATTTTTATTAGTTTTTAATTAAAATTCACTTTTCTGGACTTTACTATGGGTTTGTGTGTTTTTCTGTAATTTCAGGTATTTTCTGACTGAAATTGAGGGTCCTGAGCAAAAATCTGATCCAGAGACTGAAAAGGACTGCAGATGCTGTTGGATTCTGACCTCCCTGCACTCGAAGTGGATTTTCTGGAGCTACAGAAGCCCAATTTGCGCGCTCTCAACGGCGTTGGAAAGTAGACATCCTGGGCTTTCCAGCAATATATAATAGTCCATACTTTGTCCAAGATTTGATGGCCCAAACCCGCGTAGCAATCCGGCCTCAGAAATTCCAGCGTTAAACGCCGGAACTGGATTAAAAGTTGGAGTTAAACGCCCAAACTGGCATGAGAACTGGCGTTTAACTCCAAAAAACGTCTCTACACATAAAAGCTTCAATGCTCAGCCCAAGCACACACCAAGTGGGCCCGGAAGTGGATTTTTCTGTCATTTACTCATTTCTGTAAACCTTAGGATACTAGTTTACTACTTATAGGACCTTTTGACATTGTAATCAGCACCTTATGACCTCATAACATTTCATACACGTTCTTTCCACAGTATGAGCCTCTAAACCCCATGGTTGGGGGTGAGGAGCTCTGCTGTGTCTTGATGGATTAATGCAATTACTACTGTTTCTTATTCAATCATGCTTGCTTCCGTTCTAAGATAACACTTGTTCTTAATCCGGATGAATGTGATGATCCGTGACAATCATCATCATTCTCAACCATGACACGTGCCTGACAAGCACCTCTGTTCTATCTTAGATTGAGTAGTTATCTCTTGGGTTCTTTAATCGGAATCTTCGTGGTATAGGCAGGACCTGATGGCAGCATTCAAGAGAATCCGGAAGGTCTAAACCTTGTCTGTGGTATTCTGAGTAGGATTCAATGATTGAATGACTGTGATGTGCTTCAAACCTGTAACCTACTGGGCGTTAGTGACAGACGCAAAAGAGTGATTCTATTCCGGTAGGGGAGGGAACCAAACCGGTGATTGGCGGCACTGTGACAGAGTGCTTTGCATTAGCTTTCACTGCGCGGATGGGAGGTAGCTGCTGACAACAGTGAGACCCTACACGAGCTTGCCATGGAAGGAGACATGCGTGTTTGATGAAGAGGACAGTAGGAAAGCAGAGATTCGGAAGATGGAGCATCTCCAAACCTCAACCCATTCTCCATTACTGCAGTACAAGTAACCATTACATGTTCTTTTGCTTTTTACAATCAATCCTGATAATTTCTGATATCCTGACTAAGATTTACAAAATAACCATAGCTTGCTTCAAGCCGACAATCTCCGTGGGATCGACCCTTGCTCACGCAAGGTATTACTTGGACGACCCAGTGCACTTGCTGGTTAGTTGTGCGGGATTGCAAAAGTGTTATTGCAATTCGTGCACCAAGTTTTTGGCGCCGTTGCCGGGGATTGTTCGAGTTTGGACAACTGACGGTTTTTTTGTTGCTTAGATTAGGATTTTTTTTATTATTTTTGTTGGTTTAGAGTCTTTTTAGTTGAGTCTAGTTTCATATTCTAAGTTTGGTGTCAATTGCATGCGTTTGTTTTTCTTTTAAAATTTTCGTTCTTGCATGTTCTTAGCCCTTTTTGATTCATAAAAGTTCTAAGTTTGGTGTCCTCTTTGTGTTTTTCCTTTAAAATTTTCGAAAAAAATTAGTGTTTGATTTTCTAAAATTTTAAGTTTGGTGTCTTTTTGTGTTTTTCTCTTTCCTCTTTTTAAGAATCAAATCTTTTTCATAAAAAAATTTTTTCAATCATATCTTCTAATTGCTGTTTTCAAAATCTTTTTCTTTACTAATTGATTCAGTTCCCAATTTGCTTTGATCTTATTTTATTCTTAATTTTCGAATTTTATTTATTTTCCTTTTGTTTTATTTTATTTTATTTTAATTTTTCGGTTATTTCAAAAAAAAAATAATAAAAAATAACAAAATTCATCTCTTTGCAATTACTCTCATTTCCCTTTTGTCTATTATGGACTTAAGTGGAATTAATCAGTCCAGAAGGACTCTGGGGTCTTATGCTAACCCCATTACAGCTGCATATGGGAGTAGCATCTGTATACCTCCCATCAAAGCAAGCAGCTTTGAGCTAAACCCTCAACTCATTATCATAGTGCAGCAAAATTGCCAGTATTCCGGTCTTCCAGAGGAAGAACCTACTGAGTTTCTGGCACAGTTCTTACAAATTGCTGACACAATACATGATAAAGAGGTAGATCAGGATGTCTACAGACTGTTACTGTTTCCATTTGCTGTAAAAGATCAAGCAAAAAGGTGGTTAAATAACCAACCTACAGCAAGCATAAAGACATGGAAACAGTTATCAGAAAAATTCCTGAATCATTTTTACCCTCCAAAAGGATGACACAGCTAAGGCTGGACATCCAAGGCTTTAAACAAGAGGATAATGAATCCCTTTATGATGCCTGGGAGAGGTATAGAGGTATGCTAAGAAAATGTCCCTCTGAAATGTTTTCAGAGTGGGTACAGTTAGACATTTTCTACTATGGGCTCACAGAAAAAGCTCAGATGTCTTTAGACCACTCAGCTGGTGGATCTATACACATGAGGAAGACAATTGAAGAAGCTCAAGAGCTTATAGACATTGTTGCTAGAAACCAATACTTATATTCTAGCAAGGAATTCGTTCCACAAGAAGAGGTCATGGCAGTAGTCACTGATCCTGATCCTCAAGAACAGATGAATGAGCTTAATCAACAACTACTCCTGATGACTGAACAGTTAGCAGAATTTAAAGAATGCTCCATGATACTAAGGTTGCTAACAAGAGCATAGAACTGCAGTTGAATCAAGCAAAACAGCAAATATCTAAACAAATAACAGAAGAATGTCAAGCAGTTCAACTGAGGAGTGGGAAAACACTGAATGCCACTGCTCAAAAGAGCAAGAAGTCAATTAAGGAACAGTTGACAGAGGATGACCAAGCCACTGTTCAAAATCCCTCTGAGGACAGTAAGAGCCCAGAGAGGAATATTATTGGCGTTCAAACGCCAGAACAGAGAGGAAAGCTGGCGTTAAACGCCCATTCCCTGCCCAGTTCTGGCGTTCAAACGCCAGAAAAGGGGGAGAAGTTGGCGTTTAACGCCCAAACTTCATCCACTCCTGGCGTTCAAACGCCCCAGGAGAATCAGACACCTGAGAGTGCTGACAGTAATCCCTCTAACAAGGCTTCTTCAACCACTTCTGTAAGGAATAAACCTGCAGCATCTAAGGTTGAAGAATATCAAGCCAAGATGCCTTATCCTCAGAAACTCCGCAAAGCGGAACAGGATAAGCAATTTGCCCGCTTTGCAGACTATTTAAGGACTCTTGAAATAAAGATTCCTTTTGAAGAGGCACTTGAGCAAATACCCTCTTATGCTAAGTTCATGAAAGAGATCTTAAGTCATAAGAAGGATTGGAGAGAAACTGAAAAAGTATTTCTCACTGAAGAATGCAGTGCAGTCATTCTAAAAAGCTTACCAGAAAAGCTTCAAGATCCTGGAAGCTTTCTGATACCATGCACATTGGAAGGCACTTACACCAAGGTAGCCTTATGTGATCTTGGAGCAAGTATTAACTTAATACCTGCATCACTATCAGAAAGCTTGGGTTGATTGGAGAAGTCAAAACCAACCAGGATATGCCTCCAACTTGCTGATGGCTCCATTAAACACCCATCAGGCATAATAGAGGACATGATTGTCAAGGTTGGGCCATTTGCCTTTCCAACTGACTTTGTGGTGCTGGAAATGGAGGAGCACAAAAGTGCAACTCTCATTCTAGGAAGACCTTTCCTAGCAACTGGACGAACTCTCATTGATGTACAAAAGGGGGAAGTAACCTTGAGAGTCAATGAGGATGAGTTCAAGTTGAATGCTGTAAAAGCTATGCAGCATCCAGACACACCAGAGGACTGCATGGGCGCTGACATATTGACTCTCTGGTAGAAGAGATCAATATGGCTGAAAGCCTAGAATCAGAGCTTGAGGACGTCTTCAAAGATGCTCCAACTGATCAGGAAGAGCCAGAAGAGGCAAAGGAATTTTCGAAAATTCCTCAGGAGGAAGATAAGCCTCCTAAGCCTGAACTCAAGCCATTACCACCATCCCTGAAATATGCATTTCTGGGAGAGGGTGATACTTTTCCAGTGATTATAAGCTCTGCTTTAAATTCACAGGAAGAGGAAGCACTGATTAAAGTGCTAAGGACACACAAGACAGCTCTTGGGTGGTCCATAAGTGATCTCAAGGGCATTAGCCCAGCCAGATGCATGCACAAGATCCTGTTGGAGGATAATGCCAAACCAGTGGTTCAACCACAGAGGAGGCTAAATCCTGCCATGAAGGAGGTGGTGCGAAAGAGGTCACTAAATTACTGGAGGCTGGGATTATTTATCCTATTTCTGACAGCCCATGGGTGAGCCCTGTCCAAGTTGTTCCCAAAAGGGAGGCATGACAGTGGTTCATAATGAAAAAATGAACTGGTTCCTACAAGGACAGTCACAGGGTGGCGCATGTGTATTGACTACAGAAGGCTCAATACAGCCACCAGAAAGGATCATTTTCCTTTACCATTCATAGACCAAATGCTAGAAAGACTAGCTGGCCATGATTATTACTGCTTTTTGGATGGCTATTCAGGCTACAACCAAATTGCAGTAGACCCTCAGGACCAAGAGAAGACAGCATTCACCTGCCCTTCAGGCGTGTTT
The DNA here is from genome assembly GCF_014773155.1 of Arachis stenosperma. NCBI lineage: Eukaryota > Viridiplantae > Streptophyta > Magnoliopsida > Fabales > Fabaceae > Arachis > Arachis stenosperma. Next base: position 88,607,404 of record NC_080380.1, read on the forward strand.
GCCTATAGGAGAATGCCTTTTGGTCTGTGCAATGCACCTGCAACCTTTCAGAGGTGCATGCTCTCTATCTTCTCAGATATGGTAGAGAAATTTCTGGAAGTCTTCATGGATGACTTTTCAGTATATGGAGACTCATTTAGCTCCTGTCTTAACCACCTATCACTTGTCCTGAAAAGATGCCAAGAGACCAACCTGGTTTTAAACTGGGAGAAATGTCACTTTATGGTGACTGAAGGAATTGTCCTTGGGCACAAAATTTCAAGCAGGGGAATAGAGGTGGATAAGGCAAAGGTGGAAGTAATTGAAAATTACCACCACCTGCCAATGTTAAGGCAATCAGAAGCTTTCTGGGGCATGCAGGATTCTACAGAAGGTTTATCAAGGATTTTTCGAAAATTGCTAAACCTCTGAGTAACCTGCTAGCTGCTGACACACCATTTGTTTTGACACACAGTGTTTGCAGGCATTGAGACCCTGAAAGCTAAGCTGGTCACAGCACCAGTCATCTCTGCACCAGATTGGGCATTACCATTTGAATTAATGTGTGATGCCAGTGATCATGCCATTGGTGCAGTGTTGGGACAGAGGCATAACAAACTTCTGCATGTCATTTATTATGCCAGCCGTGTTCTAAATGATGCACAGAAGAATTACACAACCACAGAAAAAGAATTACTTGCAGTGGTCTATGCCATTGACAAGTTTAGATCCTACTTAGTGGGATCAAAGGTGATTGTGTACACTGACCATGTGCTCTTAAATACTTACTCACAAAGCAGGATTCAAAACCCAGGCTTATCAGATGGGTGTTGCTTCTGCAAGAGTTTGATATAGAAATAAGAGACAGAAAAGGACAGAGAACCAAGTGGCAGATCATCTGTCCAGAATAGAGCCAGTAGCTGGGGCGTCCCTCCCTTCTACTGAGATCTCTGAGACCTTCCCAGATGAGCAACTCTTTGCCATTCAGGAAGCTCCATGGTTTGCAGACATTGCAAATTATAAAGCTGTGAGGTTCATACCCAAGGAGTACAGTTATGTGCAAAGAAAGAACTAATTTCAGATGCCAAGTACTACCTTTGGGATGAACCATATCTCTTTAAGAGATGTGCTGACGGAGTGATCCGCAGGTGTACCCAGAGAGGAAGCACGAAGGATCCTATGGCACTGCCATGGATCACAGTATGGGGGACACTTTGGAAGTGAGCGAACAGCCACTAAAGTTCTCCAGTGCGGCTTCTACTGGCCTACTCTCTATAAAGATTCCCGAGAGTTTGTGCGTAACTGTGACAGTTGCCAAAGAGCTGGTAACCTGCCTCACGGATATGCCATGCCTCAACAAGGGATATTAGAGATAGAGCTGTTTGATGTATGGGGAATTGACTTCATGGGGCCATTCCCACCATCATACTCAACACTTACATTCTGGTGGCAGTGGACTATGTATCTAAGTGGGTAAAAGCATTGCTACACCCACTAATGATACCAAAACCGTGCTGAAATTCCTCCAGAAAAACATTTTCAGCAGGTTTGGCGTCCCTAGAGTACTAATCAGTGATGGGGGTACTCATTTCTGCAATAAACAGCTATACTCTGCTATGGTTAGATATGGAATCAGCCATAAAGTGGCAACTCCGTATCATCCACGACAAATGGGCAAGCTGAAGTCTCTAACAGAGCTAAAAAGAATCCTGGAACGGACTGTGATGTCCCGAAGAAAGGATTGGGCAAAGAGCTTGGATGATGCTCTGTGGGCATACAGAACAGCATTCAAGACTCCTATAGGCACCTCTCCATACCAATTGGTGTATGGGAAAGGCCTGCCATTTGCCTGTGGAACTGGAACATAAAGCCTACTGGGCAACCAGATTCCTAAACATGGATGCACAGTTAGCTGGTGAGAAAAGACTGCTCCAGCTAAATGAGCTAGAGAGTTCAGACTCAATGCCTTTGAAAATGCTAAGATCTATAAGGAAAAGGCAAAGAAGTGGCATGACAGATTGTCAACCAGAGTCTTTGAACCAGACAAAAAGTTCTGCTCTTCAACTCTAGGCTCAGACTGTTTTCCAGGAAAACTCAAATCCCGGTGGAGGGGTCCATATGATTACAAAAGTGTCACCATATGGTATGTTGAGCTTCAGGATATTGATTCTGACAGTAAGTTCATTGTTAATGGACAGAGGATCAACACTATCTTGAAGGAAATTTTGAGCAGGAATGCTCAAAACTGAGACTTGAGTGATTCAGTGAAAGTCCAGCTAAAGACAGTAAAGAAGCGCTTGCTGGGAGGCAACCCAGTCATTAGGAAGTTGTACGATTAGTTCTTACAGA